>NW_010387819.1:43642-48373 GCF_000710305.1 Buceros rhinoceros silvestris
GTGCGGAGGGTGGGGGGGGGGAGAGGAGAGACTTAACAAGCTTTAATCCAGCCTACTAGAAAATAATCCTCCAACCCATAGGCAAGCAATGTAACCCAAAACATAAACAGCAAGAGACAGGGTAATTCAAATTTCAGATCCTGCAATTCTTAACCAGACAAGCTTGTCTCCTCAAGAGAAGTGCCCTGAACTACTGCCCCTGAGGTACAGTGGAGTGCTGTAGCTAGCTATGAATCCTCACCATCAATAAAGGGTGTTTTAATAGTACAACCAAACACTTGACACAATTACAAGTTACACAAATATACAATTCAGATTTCAGTTCTTCCTGGTTAAACTAAACAGCATCTCACTGTTTTGGTTTGTTTTTTGGGTTTTTTAAAGTGAACATTTAAATAGATTCTGGCACAGTTACATCCACGGAAACACTCATTCTGGCAGAAGCACAAAGCGTGGCCAGGATGGAAATCAAAGCAATAATGCACTTTTTCTTTCATGGTGGAAGCCTTCATTTGGGCAAGTGATTGAGCAGCACTGACCACAATCCTCTCAGACAGTTTAATTAGCTATGATCCCACTGGCTCTACTATCCTCTTTAATCATCTCAGGACAGTTGGGGCTTGGGAGATTAGGAACACTAGATTTCTGCTTCAGATGGCATAAAAATGGTTATTTTCAGAATGAAGTCATGCAGGTGGGTATGATTAGATAGTAAAAATAATACCAGTGACCTCTACTATGTCCAAAGTTTCATAAAAAACTAAAAAAAAAAAATTTTTGCAAGTGTCTGATTAAACAGGCATCTAAACCAAATTTAGGCACCTAGATAAGAAGGTTTATTTTTAAAGGCATCTGTTTACTGCCTTTCACAGTACTTTTCATGGATCACTCATTTACATAAAACTCCTTACCTAACTTTAAGAATAGTTTTCCTTTAATTCAGTGATTTACAAGGGCATCTTTCTGTGCATTAAAACTTCTATTTTTATTAGCAAAATTAAAAGGGGATTTTGAGTCACTGCTACTGCAACAGTGTATCAAAAATTCAGAACTGAGGGAGGAAAAAAAAAAGATGACACAATTCTCCAAGATCAATGTGTACCTAAAAGCATCTCCACAAATGGAAATTATTGAAAGATCAGAGATAAAAGCAGCAATTTATAAATACTAATTAGCACCTTGCCAGTGATTGCATGATAACATTTACTGATGCATAATTGAATAACAAAAAATTAAAAAACAGTGTGTAGGTAGATTTAATAATTAATTCCTCCCACACTAATCAGTTTCTGACTGTTTCTTCTAATAAGCACAATTATATATTCTTACTTCCTTTTTCATTTCTTCCTCCTTTGTGAGTAACAAACTATGAATCTGTATTTCTAAGGCTAAAGGGGAGGGAGAACCATTGCAAATATCATAGTAAAAATAATTTTTAACGATTCTAAATTTCTGAATGTTTTACTTACACGTAAGGTTTGCTTCATTACCTGATATTACTATGATTTTTTTTTATATATAGAACAATAGTAATTTTAAGTCATCTAATTAGAATTGGGTCATCTTCCCTCAATCCCCTCTCTGAACTACACATTTGTAATCCAGTGCATTTAGTTATGTTCATAGATAACATCCAGCATCACAACAGCTGGGTTGTGGTTAAGGCCAGCTTCACCTAGAGGGGGTTCTTCTCCCCCTCTCCTCTGTCCTGGTGAGGCCACATCTGGAATATTGTGTATAGTTCTGCACTCCCCAGTTCAAAAGAGACAAGGAACTACTGGAAAGAATCCAGCAGAGAGCTGCTAATATGATTAGTGGACTGGAGCATCTCTCTTACGAGGACAGGCTGAGAGACTGGGTCTCTTTAGCCTGGACAAGAGATGACTGAGAGGGTACCTTATCAATGCTTACAAATATGTAAAGTGCAGGTGTCAAGAAGATGGGGCCAGAATCTTTTCAGTAGTGCCAGTGACAGGACAAAGGGCAACAGACACAAGCTGGAACAGAGGAGACTCCATCTAAACATATGGAAAAAAATCTTTACTTTGAGGGTGGCAGAGCCCTAGAACAGGCTGCCCAGAGAAGCTATGGAGTTTCCTTCTCTGGAGATACTCAAAACCTTCCTGGATGTGATCCTGTGCACCTACTTTAGCAGGGCCTTGGGCTAGATGATTTCCAGAGGTCCTTTCCAACTCCTAACATTCTGTGATTCTGTGATTCTCCACTTTCACAGGTCTGAGCAGACAAATGAGTGTATGCTATTCAACAGCTACAGGGTTAGTTATGTCAAGAAATAACTGTCTGGATTAAAGCACTGATTTGCAAGCAGCCACAGTGAGGTCATACATACTTTTCCTGTACAAGGGATAAACAAGACAAAAAAATACAAGAAGAGCTGACAGACACATGGCTGAATACAATACTTGAAATCACACATAGTTCTAGTGACTAGGTGTATTATGAGCACAACATATCACAGTATTAGCTATAGGAGAAGTATCAAACTAGTAAGTCAAATTAGAATTATTTTAATGTTTTTTAAAAAACTTCAGCCAAACTTCATCTTTTCCCAATCTTTTGTTAGACCAACGTATTCTGCAGTCCAGTGCTGGAACAGTGTCAATAGAAAAAGTAAAACAGCAAGGCACACAATCCTCTAGAAGCCATATGGAAACAAAGTCACTGCAACGTTTGTCAGAACACACAAAAAATATCCCAGATCCTGCTACAGCCCTTCCAGCAGGTGGGTTTCATCCATGGAAAGAAAGACTGACTTTTTTTTATCATAAGTATATAGGGAAAAACAAAATAAACAAACAAACAAAAAAATCCAACCCACACTCTCCAAGCTTCTGAAACATTTCAGGATCTCAGGAATAGCATTCTCCATTTAACACTTACCACCAACAACCATCACACACACATATATGCTCTTCCCAATATCATTGCTTCCCATACTTAAGAAAACACTCAAAGAAAAGTCACTGGGGTAAGAAGAGCAGCACTTGAACCACAAAGTCTAGTAATGTTCTAGAAACTCAAGCCTTACAGTCATGTGTCTTTAATTGACATGAAACAAAATTAGCAAACACACAGGGCTGAACAAAGTCTTTTCCACCAGTTGCACATTCCCCAGCAAGCATGAGCAGCAATCTTACATCACTCCAGAAAGTCTGGCACTAAAATTTTCTCCTCCCCATTGCAGGAAATGGAAGCACAGAACATAGGCATGACCCATTCAAGAGCAGCTAAAGGCTTAAGGCGTCATATTTCTGAGGCATTCACTCTCCATACCCATAATCATCTCTGCAGGCCTCTGGGAAGATACTGCTACTGGTTCTGGCTTGTCTCTCATATCTTGCAGGCAAGCTTTGGTAGGAGTTAATTAATAAAGGGACTGCAGAGCTCTCTGGTAGAAAACACATAGGAATGAGCACCCTTCAAAAACCACTTTGTTTCTTTTGGTTTTGGATGAGGAAAATGTTTGCTGCAAGGGAAAACTGTTATGCAGAAGCCTCTCTCCCACACTAAAATAATACACGTACTAGTAGGCAGAACTATATCAAACTGCTAGTCTATCCAGACATACCCCGCAGAATTATTCTCATGCACCTGGCTAAAATCCAACAGAAAAAAGAGATTGTTTTGTTTTAAAAAGCACCATATAATAATCAATCTCTGTCTTTACTTAAAAAACTCAGCTATAATAATGCTGCATTCCATATACACTACACAAACCAGTAAAGTAAAATCAGCCAAGCTGGCACTGAAAAATGATTCATAATAATCAGAGCTGTTGGGGGGTTGGAGAGAAATTTGTCTATGGAGGTGGGGGTTGGTTTTTTTTAAAAATCATTATCATGCATTTGCCCTCCAGGTATTTTATTCCATAGAGGGCACCATGCATAGGACATTTTTTACCTTCCATTTCACCTTCATAACGTGTGACTTTAATACATCATTAAAGAGACAGCTCTTTCCAATAATGTATTAGTTTAGCAGTTCACATCAGATTGTCCTACAAATATGGTACTAGACAGATTAAACTCCAGTAAGGAACTCCAGGCAAGGAAGGCTGTCTAGGTTGTTTCAACTAACAGACACAATAGAATACGATCCAGAAATTGAAAAAGTGCCACATCTTCTAAATATTTGGAACTAGATAGTTTATACATAGCATAGGTGCAGGAGGGTGAAACTGCAGCCACATCTCTGAAGCAGTATTTTAACAGAACCAAATGTCTTTCATCTCTCCCATTTTCCTCTTCCATCTAACACTTGTCTTCTAAGTTTGGAGGCTCTAGATTTTGGAAAGTTTTGCCTGTCTTGTTTGAAAAAACGAAAGAAAAAAAAAAAAGTCTTCCTACTCATCCAGTTTAGACCCAGCCAGCGACTAAAGCCCTGCGGTAGTTTTTTATTTCCTCCAAGAGAAGAAAACAAAACAAGTTCTTAAGGATCAGGGCAGGGGATAAGGGAGAGATCATCGCGCCACTTACGGCCGCGGGAAAAAAACAGACTGAACTGGGGGAAACCAGATCAGTTTAATTCAAAACAACCAAACAACCAAAACGTTAAGTTACGGTAGGGCAGAAAGACAGAACAAGGCCTTCCCTCCACCCCTCCCCTTTTCTCGGGCCCGGCTTTACTGCCGCCCACCCCGAAACAGAGGAGCGCGCTGGAAGTCAAAACGCGTTTTCCCCTTACACCGGCTCGGCGGCGGCGGCGCTGACT
>NW_010387820.1:0-1136 GCF_000710305.1 Buceros rhinoceros silvestris
CATATATTATATGAATTTCCTAATTGAGGTTGTGCAAAATCTAGGACAGATCACACATTTTTAACCATGCATGTTAATACATGTTAGCGGATCTAGCTCGTTTCTGACAAAGGGCATCTTTAGATTGAAAAAATAAAAACAAGCAAAAAATTATTTACATCTGCAGAGTCTTTTTTAATGCTCTAAGTTCAACAAATGGTAAAAACCAAGTTAGTTAATTAGTAGCCCACAAAAATGGCCAGTGGCTCTGGGTAAAAAATATTGATAATTAAAAAAAAAAATTTAGGCCATTTATTGGGTTTTGTACTTCGAAATCATGAATCTTCATCAGGTCGATGTAAGGCCGTAGTTGCACCTTGTACCATCCTGTTGGCATGTAATCCTGTTCTCTGCCAATGGCCAATACCGAGGCCATAAGAAAACGACAACCAAACTCTATTTTTTTCCTAAGGGATTACAAGGAGAGAAGTAGTACTAAATCCCCACCATTATAGAAAAGCTGCTGTTAAAGATTCAGCTGAAAAGTGTTCATCCTTTCCCTTCTCTCTACTCAGAGCCGCCTTCCACTATACAAACCATCCAACGCTGCCTCTTAACTCGTTCAAGAAAGACTGAAAAGAATATAAAAACGGGAAAACGCACAATGTAAAGCAAACAAATCCAATAAACCAAGTTCCCAAAGACCTTTCACAGCCAGGCTCTGTCCCCACGAGCAGCTGGAAGCCACTGATGCTCAAGGCAGAAAGAGGTGCCTACAAAAGGATGCTCTACCAGAGAGAGACGCTTCTCTTCAGGGCTCTTGGAAGAGGATGGGTATGTGTTATTATTTACTTTTTAACATGCAAAAAAAAAAAAAAACCCACAAAAACCCAAAAGATGCCAGGAAGTCATAGGGAAAAGGAAATGAGATACTAAGGAAAAAAATCTCCCCAAGTGCCGATGGGAGCCAGCTGCAGGCCACTTCAACTCGACAGTGTACAGATGTTCACAGGAGAACACTCGTTCGCAATCTCACTAAATTGAGCCACTTTCTTAAAAACTCTCGGGATTTGGTACACAGAGCTTTTCTTCAGAGCCCTCAAAGTTTATAGCCCCTTTTAGGCTAATGCCTGCCAGCAACACGCTCCCTGGAAGAG
>NW_010387820.1:1317-18830 GCF_000710305.1 Buceros rhinoceros silvestris
CTTCCCTGCTGGCACCTCTGTGACTCCTCTTCCACTGCTGCAGGCCAGTGCTTTGAGAAGGTCACCTGAAACTCCAGAAATCCTTTCTTTTCCCTTCACATCAGCCGCAACCATCCTCTCTCTCCCAGCAGAACAACACACCTCACTAATCAGTCTTTCTATCATTACATTTAATTAGGAAGGTGTTTGGTTAGGCCACAGGGGACCAGCAAGAAAAAAAAAAAAAAGAGGAAAAAAAAGAAAGAGAAATGAGTCAAGGAATTAAAGTTAAAAATCCCTGTTAAGAGCCGTAATAATTAATAACGGCACACGAAGCCTTTATTTTTTCCCTGGACTCCTTAAGCGATTAGAGCAGTGTGAGAAGGGGGATGCAGCGTAACTCGCACTATCTGAACTACTCCGTACAAACACAGCTGTTGTTTTCCAGGATTCCTTTTGCTTTACCTGATTTACCCAGGATTATCTCAGTTTAACCCAAGACTTGGGTGTAATGTTTTTTTCCTCTCAAGACTTTACAGAAATGCCAAAAGTGAGACCAACATTTTTGTTCATGTAAGAAGGAACCATCATTAATAAATATTAACACTGCGGAGCATTTTCTGTGATTTCTAAGAATTAACTTCAGTAAGGTCTTGTATGTCATCAGCACCATCACCATTTCCTTACCCACAGACAAGGAAATCATGGCTCAGGATACTGCATGGTTTCTCTCAAAGGACAGTTAGACAGGGCAGATGCGAAAGGTCAGCGACTGCCAACCCCACACGTATTCCAGCAGACAACATCGGACTGAAATACCAAAGGGGTCTACCTTCAACTCGCTTTAAATCATGCTGCCCAGTGAAGGGTCTCAAGACAAAGCTGATGCTCCTTAAAACTCAGAACATTCTCCATGCTGCAGCTTTTGCTTGGCTACATAAAACTTCAGGCAAAGCTTTTTGCTGCTCTTATAAGTTCTTGTAACATTTGTAAAGGACTCCTCCTCCTCCGGTCTGAACAAACCTTGGAGCAGCGAACGGCTGATGCAGCACTCTCACCTTGCAGGAAACAGCGTGGTAATTCCTGCAAGACCTCTTCTTGATTGCAGCAGAGGCAGATGAGCTAAATACCTACACCCAGAGACAGCACGGAGGGGGAAGAACCCTAGGAGGACCAAGGTCACGCCTAAACTGCATTAAACAAGAACCCATTACTCACATTTACGCAGCCAGCAAGACACGAAATCCAGTTTAATGCCTCTCACCAGAGTTAATTAGCCTCAGTACCACACTGTGCTAATTCACGCAGCTTCTGTCCTGCCCATGCACCACGTCCAGCTCTGCTCAAAGCAAAAAGATGATCTCCCAACTGCCTACCCAACACTCCACTGATGTACACGTAAGGGTACAGCAGGGGTGCTCACATTCCCAGAATAGAATCATAGAAGCACTGAGGTCAGAAAACATCTTTAAGCTCCTCAAGTCCCCCCGTTCCCCCAGCACTGCCAGGTCCCCCCTGCCCCCTGTCCCTCAGCAGCACCTCCACACGGCTGGGAAACCCCTGCAGGGATGGGGGCTCCACCACTGCCCTGGGCAGCCTGTCCCAGGGTGCCCCTGTCCTTTGAAGAACACCAGTGTGCTGTGCAGCCGCAGGGATGCTCATGTTAAGTCTCTTGAGATCAAGGTATCTGACTCTCAAGACACGAGAGTTAATTTTAATGTGCTAGTGAGAAATCACTGACCTGGGGTGGGAGAACGGAGCACATGAGGGACTCAATTCTGACTTGAGAAAAGTAAGTTCTACCATTTTCAGACACAACACTTCGACTGCTTGCTTTGAGTACAGTGGAGGATGTTGAACATACCAACAGTGAAGCCCGAAGTCCCTAATACAGATACCTTGCAGTAACTACACACTCCTTTGGACTCCTGTTCCAAAACCCAACACTTACACAAACAGATGTGTTTCCTTTGTCCCTTCCACTTCCCAGACTGCTGTATCCATAAATCCAGAACATTTGCCCAGGAGATACCAGACACGCGTGGTTTGAAGCTTGGTGTCTCATCCCTGGCCAGTGGCTTCTGCTGACCAGAGTGGCCAAGTTGTACCAGTTTTTGCCTCGTGGTTCTTCTCCTCTGCTGTTGCTGATATTCACTCCCCACCCCAGGACGGTCTTTGCATCTTCTGCTTCTTTCAGATCTGGCTGACATCAATCGTTAGTGCGGAGGGACAGACAAAACAATCATAAAGGACTCATTTCCTTTAGGATAAGACTCATTTCCTAGAAAATCAAGCTAAAACCATAATATAGCTGCTATCAACTGAATTTTAAATCTACATTCCTCTCTTGGTAAGATAACATTCACTCCGCTCACTTCTAAAAGGACAGGGTTATTTCTTCCCAAATCAAGAGGATATTGAAGAAATTATCACTGATATAGTGGTGATAGAATACGTGAAAGCGCAGCCACGATCAAGATATCAATTTTACCTCCTAACAGTCATCTTTCATGTACCAGAAAATCATCACTTCAGCAGCATAGGGATGAGCATTTCAGCGAGAGCAGTAGCTATGAAACAAGAGCATTCAAGAATACCAAACAATAAAGGAACAACCTCAGTTCCCACTACAAAGGAGCGTTTCTTCCCTGCACAAGAGATTTCAGTCACATCACTTAATGCTGTTCTAGATATTCAGAGTCTGCAGAGACAGGGATTATTTGGAAAACAGAATCAAGTAGAAAAGGAAACAAATCACACGTGCCCTAATCTGCCTTGCTGGGACAACGGTTTCCTTTAAACTGCTCCTTAATTTCATAAATATTGAAGAAGTGCAAAATTCAGCATCAATATGAAACACAGAGTGGTGAAAGTTTTCTCATTTACGTGATGTAAAACCTCATTAAACTTCCACAGCTTTATACCATAGAGGTAAAAGTGTTTTTCTCTTCTCCTTTCAGAGTCCCACCAAGCGTATGCACCAATGGAAAACACAGAAACTAACAACGAGGATGGTTTTACCTACCTCCTCCCAAACCCTTAGCTACTTAAATTCATGTCTAACACATAAGTGACCCATAAAAATCTCAACAGACCTTCCCGACTCTTCTATGGCAACAGGAGGACAAGGGGGAGACACCACTGGAGGTCTCTGTTGATGACTAAGGCTCATAAAATGATGAAAATCCATTGAATGCACCTCAGGGTAACACTGTCCTGTCTGTAAGTCTCGTCTCTCAGTTATTTCAAGTTTTAACTCACCCTGCTTTTGTTTCCTCCATTTCTTCGTGCCTCCGCATTACTCACAGAATCATTTTGGTTGGAAAAGACCCAGGCCACAGCTTGACAATACCAACAGGGAAGAAATTGTTCCTTATGTCCAATCTAAACCTCCCCTGGTGCAACTTGGGGCCGTTCCTCTCATCCTGTCGCTTGTTGCTGGGGAGCAGAGACCGACCCCCCCTGGCTGCACCCTCCTGTCAGGGAGTTGTCAGAGCCAGAAGGTCTCCCCGGAGCCTCCTTTGCTCCAGGCTCAGCCCCGCCAGGTCCCTCAGCTGCTCCTCAGCACATTGTGCTCCAGACCCTGCCCCAGCTCCAGCCCCCCTCAAACTACTTCTTGGAGTGAGGGGCCAAAACTGGACACAGTATTCCAGGTGAAGCCTGCCCAGTGCCCCCAGTGCAGGGGGACGCTCCCTGCCCTGGTGCTGCTGGCCACACCAGTGCTGGTCCAAGCCAGGATGCCCTTGGCCTTCTTGCCCCCCTGGTCCCACTGCTGCGTTGTTGTGACCTATAGGGCAGGACTCAGCACTTGGCCTTGGTGAACCTCATAGCACTGGCCTCAGCCCATCGATCCAGCCTGTCCAGACCCCTCTGTGGTATGTCCCTACCTTCAAGCTCATCAACACTCCCAGTCACCTTGGTGTCAGCTGCAATCTAAAGCTCAAATTCTGCACGAGACCTCAGAGGGGCTCTTAAAGATGCACGAAGCTAAAGACCACGGCTCTGCCTCATCAAGCTCATAACCTTGCTTTAATTAAGAAATACCACAATAACTAACACAAAGCTATGGGAAAATGAGCTGACCTCTCACAACGTAGAGCAACCTGTGCAGACTATGGATGGGTTCTGCACGTGCCGCCTCGACAATGATTTTGCAGGAGTTTCCTTTTTACCATTGGGTAAATCCCCTCTGCTCCCAAAGAGCACACCAAGAGTGCACCCACGCTGGGTAACGGGGAGCTGAAGAACATCAGCTGCATTGCGTGAAGTCAATATGTTTGATGAAGTTTAACTGAAAATGGAATAATCTTTTCATGTATCAAAGAGCTTTAGACTCCTGTAGCAAGAGCCTGTCTTCATTTCTGTAACCCACACTTGTGAATCTACACTAAATTTAAATGTCTCAATTTCTTAAACATGTCACGTTACAAGAGCACCATTAAGACTAATGTGGGTAAAAATTAATATAGACCAGAGTAGATTTTTTCCTGCAAGCTGTTTAAATTTGTGCTATAAACACAAAGGTTGGCAAAAAAAAAAAAAAGATTTCTAAATGATTTGCATGTTAGCACTCCCAGGCCTCGATCCCACCAACAATCAGGCATACAGACGTGATTAGTCAAAATTACTTTCATACATTTAGTGACACTTTTACAGGATGTGGACATATGGCAATATTAAGAGATTAAAATCTGTCAATATTTTTAATACAAACTCGAGTCTGAGAAGAGGAGGGAGAAAAACCCTTGAAGGTTTTGATTACCACATCCAGCTAAGGCTGAAAACTGAGAGTCATCAGCCCCTTGGAGACCCAGCGCCACCTTCTTCAGCCTCCATCTATCACATTCCTCTTTAAGGGCACTTCTAAGCTCAAAATCACTGTAGTCAGGATTTCCTCATGACGCCAGTTTAATGTGATACCTCCAGATAAAAGCTGAGACCGTTTTACCGCTGTATCTTCCTCCCATCACGTACCACTACCTTTCTTCCCCAGTGTAACTTCAACACCCAAACAGCATGGTGGCTGTTTGTAGAACATCTATTTTTTTATTGCTGCTAAAAACGCGCGGTAAAAGCGAGCTCAGAGCGTCACCACACCGTGGGTAGAGAAAAGACCTCCTAGATGACGGCTCCTAAGGAAAACGCGGCGGCGGCAGCTGCGCAATACAGAACACGTCCTTCCCTTTAGGAACGGCGTGCGGGAGTGGGAGAGAGCTCCTTTGGATGGGAGAATTAGCTCCAGACACGTATGGAAATTCCATTTAGGATAAGAATCAGTGACAGGAAACAGCCGGGAGGGACTATTTGTGCTGAAATACAACCCATTAACTTGAGCCAAGCTAACAGCAAATGACTGCACTGGCAACCGCTGGCTGCAGATAATTAGTTTAGAACCTATTTGAACATGAATATTTTATCGTGCAGCATAAAACTCGTTATGGAGAAGAATTAGAGAGCCAGGACGTCTGGAAGCAGTGGCGAGGTGATCCGTCAGGTCCGTGTAAAAAGCCTTCCTGGAGAAGTTTAGCGATTCAGCGAGGCCAGGTTTCATTAGAGCTACAACAGTCCATTAAGAGCGTGGCTGGTGGTGAGCGCAGGAGTGCGGGTAACCGCCTGTATTTAATGACTTACGGGTGCTGCTGTGCACACACAGAGCAGCGTTTACAGCACCACCCCAGCCAGCACCCTCCTCGGAGACACGGTGCTCGTTTTGATCATGAGCAGCTGAAACAGACTGTAAATTCTTACTGGGAAATTTGATGCTTTGCTCCTTTTCTGCAGCAGAGCTATATGTCCCAGTAAAGCCAGGCTGGTGCGCTAAAACCTGACCTCTAGTCACACCACCTGAACTCCTGGGCCACGAGAACATTAAAAAGGTGGCTCACATACGTATTTGGTACACTGGTGGGAAAGAAAACAACAAAAAAAGTTGATTTCATGGGACTTCTCTTTTTTTCCCAGCAGACAGAAAATCCAATACAGATCCCCAAGTCCTGGCGTACACTCAGTTGAAAAGAACTAGCTAAAAATACGGTGTTTTGGGTCTGTAACTGAAACTGTTCCTCTAGCTGGAGCCAACCAGAAAAGCTAGGGCTTCGCAATAAAATAGGAGGTAAAAATGTAAATGCACACATTGAATTTTTCCATTCCACTACTTGGGAAGAAAAGCCCTCGCAAAATAATTGTGTAGACACAGCAAAAGCAAATCTCTTCTGATTTGTTCTGAAGTCATTAGTTATTATGCTCAACTCCTTGAGCTGCCTTCATCATTTAGAGCCTGAACCCCATCCAATATACATGAAAAACCGCCTCAGCCAGACGCGGATCTGCCGCACACAGTTAGCGTCTGCTGCGTGATTTGAACAGCAGCCGCGAGCGCTCCTGGAAAGCAGAAGCCAGAACTTCAGATCTCCGGCACGTCTTCCCTTGGGTTATAAAATATTGCAGACCTCTCTGTCATTGCAATCCGGACACCCGAACAAAACCTGAGAAATCTAATACGGTGCCAAAACTACAGATTACTGCAGAATCACACAGGACGTTACTCAGAAAAACGAAAATGTTAAGAATGAGATAAGGGATGTGTGTATAAAAATAATCACTACAGAGAGGGGAACCAGATCACACCCCACTGCTCAACATCTCGTGCCACTGGAACACCCGCAGCACTGTGGGGTAACAGCACGAGCGAAGCTGGGGAAGGGTGTAGAGAACCCGTCTTACGAGGAGCAGCTGAGGGACCTGGGGGAGTTTAGCCTGGAAAAAGGAGGCTCCAGGGAGATCTTCCTGCTCTCCACAACTCCCTGACAGGAGGTTGTAGAGATGTGGGGGTCGGTCTCTTCTCCCAAGTGACAAGTGAAGGATGAGAGGAAATGGCCTGAAGTTGCACCAGGGAAGATTTAGGTTCGATATTAAGAAAAATGTTTTACCGAGAGGGTTGTGAAGCCTTGGCACAGGCTGCCCAGGGCAGCGGTGGAGCCCCCATCCCTGGAGGGGTTTCCCAGCCGTGTGGAGGTGCTGCTGAGGGACAGGGGGCAGGGGGGACCTGGCAGTGCTGGGGAACGGTTGGACTCAATGATCCTAAAGGTCTCTTCCAACCAGATGATTCTGTGATTCTGCTAGTGGTAGCAAACAACGAGTATTTGACAGAAACTGGCCCATGTTTGACCTCCGCTTGTTTCAAAGACTTTCCAGATCAAGCTTCCTTTGGGCCCAAAGATAAGGACTTGGGTGGGCTCTTGTTCTAGTCGAGGTGACTGGTCCATTGCTGGTTCCACAGAAGAAAACCCATTTAGACAAGAAACAGAAAGGAGCTGGAAAAGAACTTGAATCCAAAAAGCTGAGGTTTGGTGCTACTCCTCTCAGTAGCAGATGATATCAATGCATCTCAACCATACTGACCCAGGACAACTATTGGCAGAGCATGCTTAGCTCCATCTTCCTCTACATACTATACTTCATGGAACAAAAAGAGTTTCTCACAGCTTCTGCATTTAAGCTGACTCACAAAATAAATAACCTCCACTGCAGAACAACGTGAAATAAATTTAAAACAGAACAGAAAACAAGCACCACAAGAAACAGTGGGTGATCACTAGAAGGGGTTTGTTGACAGGGTCAACAGTTGTGATGATGAAGGAACTCTCCTAGAGAAAAGATGAAGCAAAGATCCTGCTATTCAGAAGATCTGTTTCTTGGGAATTAGAGTGTAAATGGAAGGTTTTGCACCCACAGGCTCTATTTCATGGTCCACATGCTTTGTCTACAAGTGAGAAGCAAAGACGATGGCATCATGCCATGGTGGCAGGAAGTTCTACCAAGATTCATCGAATTCAGTCACATCAAACTGGAAGATACAATTCTTGTACAGTTATCTGTACAAGATACAGCTGGTTGATGCACCAGTTTACATCTGTCTTGCCAAATGGGGAATGTTGGTTTTGGCTACAAGAGAACTCAGCTGTGTGGATCAAGGAAAGTTCCAAAAGCTCAAAAAATCTCTACCAAAGCTTTATTGTGCTCACAGCTGCTCCTGTGAGAACTTGTACAAGTCCCGCACCCTACTACACAGAGCCTCAGAATCACTCAAAACTATCACCATCACCCGACTGTACAGGCATTTTAGAAGGAACTAATGACATTTTTTCTGGAGAGGTAAATATGGCAAGAGCACCTAAAGCCACTTCAAATCCTTTCCATCAAGGCAGGACGTTGCTTATCCCTAAGGTATGGGTCAGACCAAAAGCAGTTTTGGGCAGCATCTAACATCCCGCGAGCAGATGCGTAGTTAAAATGCTGAGTGACGAACACAGAAAGATTTTTGCAAAGCTGGACAGTATCATTATCATCAGTGGAAGAATTTAAAAAGACAGTTCTAAACCCACAAAACAGTTATGCCATCCCCGTACCCCCCAAGAACAACCTATACGCATGAGAACAGTAACCTACGGAACGCAGCAGGAGACAGAGCAGTATGTTGGTAAGAGAATAAAAGATCGAAGAGACATCTAGATGTCTTCCTACCTAGAGCAGAGCTGTGAGCATGAGAAAACATAGCTGACTGAAGGAAAGGATACAAGTTTGGGCTACTGTGACTCTGGCCTTTAAAGATACGGGGTCGCAGGAGCCGAAATTATGCACTGCGCACCTGCTTTTCACACTACCAGACAGTCTGTGTGTAAGCTAGATCCACACCCAGCAGTGAGGAAGGTCCTATCCTAGAAGGAATCCATCCTACAGGTATTGTGGAACAACATTTTATTTAACTGCAGAAGGTGGGTTGGCCAAAACTGTTCAAAAGACGCGATGAACCAGCACCAGCCTCGTGTATTTGCTTACTGACACCTGGAGAGGCACGCACCAGCACGGCGTTTTAACACTACTCCCTCTTTACTCAACATTCTGCCGATAAGAACTAATGTATCAGGGGGGCACTCCTTGGCAGAACAGACTTACAGACAATCATCCATAGGATGTACTTTCCTTGCTTTTTCATCACTCAAAACAGCAAATGTTACTCCTTATTTCTGAGCCGTGAAGACCTGTTTACACCAGTTCGCCGTGTAACGTTTAAAGGCATCCAGCCTGCTTTCATTCCATCTTCTCACAGAAGCTGAATCAAAACAGAAATTATTCTCTCTTTTTGGAGACAAGAAAGCGTATGGAGCCCACCTCACCCCCACTAATGAGTTGCTGGAAACTCTTGTTCCTGGATTACTGACATGCTCATTAAATCCATTTTTTCCTCCTTCTTCTAGTAATTACTGTAACAACAGCAAATCACATAAAACTTCAGCCTTTACTGCTGCAACCTTATTTCACTGCTGTACTTACTTTGCTTTATCTCTTGGGCAAATACAGTGACTTAAAAGCAACTTGACTACAGGTGGTAGAAAAGCAGCCCGAGTCACCATATGGAGACCCATATGCTTTGGCACTGCATCAGCGTGTGACAGAACACCGGGAGACGATCGCAGAACCACCGAGGGACGCTGCGTCACTTCTTTCTCCAACTGACCTCAAGCGTCTCCAGCCGAATCCCGTGCTACAGACGGCATTTGAACTCCCGTACAAGACATCAAGCGCAGGGGAGCCAAGTTTTCCTCTTTCGCTGATGTGAAAGCTGGGCAGGGAGCTGCAGAGCCAGACCACGGAGGATTTTAATATGCTGTTAGCAGTAAGCACTGACACGGCCCCTTGGCAACACCACCACACAGCTCCCAGATGCCAGGCTTCCTGCTCTGAGCGGCCACTGCAAAGTCACCACAACTCAGGAAACTTTGCAAGCTCCCAGCTCGCTCTTACCAGCTGACAGAACAACGTGAGTAGGTGGAGGAGCTGGGAGAGCGCTCGTATGAAGATCCTGCACAAAGATTTGGGTTCAGCTGTAATACAACACATTCAGACTCGAAATAGGAACTCAACTCGCTTGTTTGGGCTTAACACATCAGTGGATTTCATGCATCTCACTTTAATCTCAAACAGGCATTTAACAGGAACCTTTTCACAGCTAAAAAACTTTCAGACAAAGCTTGGCTTCAGATCCCCCCGCTTTTATCACTGGTACAAGGCAGAGTAAGAAAGCACAGGAAGAAGAACAAGATTTATCCCCCTAATAACCCAAATCTGATCTCCGTGTTCTTTCATACTGCTGAACGCAAAGATAACTAAAACATGCTCCTCCAGAAAAATAAACTGGGAAGATAACAGAGCAGTGTTTTTAAAGCCTTCAACCCAGCGGATCAATATCCTGTTGCTTAAGAAAAGGAACGTAAAAAAACCAGGGCTTTAATTTCCATTTCAAGAAGGGGGTTCAACATCACCTACCATTCAGCAACAGCTGAAGTGCTTTTTAATTTCGTCCTCGTGCCGAAGCATTCAGAGAACAACAACCAAAAGGACAAAGCCAAAGTTCAAAGATTCAAGACACAAAGCAGAGCTGAAGCTCTTGTGCAGATGGGACACTGAGCTGTAACCTCATTTAATTTGTTGCAAGGAGATGTATTCAGAAATCCCTGTTAACAGCAAAGAGAACAAGAAAAATGAGCCTGGCGCTCAGAAATCAAGATGTTGGAATCACAGAATTTAGGGAAATGGCTTTGACACAAAGGGGTAACGAGCGTTTGGCGGAAATTGCTATGATGGGTCATCACGCCACGAAGCGTTTTGCAAGAAACCTATTTATACACATGTTGAAAGGATTAGAGAGAGGGCATGAAAGAAGAGAAAACAAAGAGATGCTGGTTTTTCAGGTCACTCGAGATTTAAGAAATCGCGGCTGTCCTGAAATGAATTAAAGAGTTGGCATCATCCTACATTCTCAGCTGACCACAGCCGTGAGTTTATATTTGCCTCTTCCTCAAGCACCATAGTTGGGGCAACAGAATAGAAGCGAGGACGAGCAGCCTGTGATAGCCACTGACTGGTCCTACCCGGCTGCTTTGAGCGGTTCGACGTAGAACAGCTGCTGGGTTACTCATGGGGAGCATCAATTGACTCACGAAGGCAAAAATGCCAAAAAACAGGGCAGTGTCCTCTGGGAAAGGTTTCAAAGGGAATTCCAGAAGTTATGTGCTAAGCCAAGGGAGCCCATCCTTCTGCATCCAGTCACGGTCTGTCCGGTCAGATATACCCAGGGATCTTCCTCCAGCAGTCAAAGCTGTATTACAAGGTGCCACTAGACCATCCTCCTCCTCTTCCCTCTGCTAAGAACCTGGTACGGGTCAATCCTTGCCCGGGACACTCGGACCCAAGATGAATGGCAAAGTGCTGGGCCAAGGGAGGGAAAGGCGGCAAAGTGGAAAAACGAGAGAGAGTCTCCCTTCACTTCAATCCTCTTCCACTGCAGGCGTTTTGCCTGAGCAAAGGAAGACACAGAAGGCAGGAACCTTTACGGAGAAAACTGGAAGAAACACAAGTCAGTGCGAGCAAGGGGGAACTGTCCATAACTGGACAGTAATTGACCCTCAATCAAACGATTTTGTCCCCAACGAAGCGTGGAAGCAGTTTAACCCATGCAGAGATGCTGCGGGATTTGCGTGACCCACCATGGATTCTGGACAAGGCACTCAGATGACGTGGGTCAGGAGATACCCAAGAAAGCCAAAAGAGTCGGGCTGTACAACCCAGCTTTTGGCATCGCGCAGCGTGGAGGGAAACACCCCCTCTGCTCCTTCTCCTGTTATCCTGTAAAACTGACTTCACATCAAGATGCGTTACACAAGGCTCACGCCGAGTCAGGAGGGTTATTGCTGTAATACTTCAAAAGCCTTCGTACAGGGTTGGTATTGTTAATTTTCAGTTTTGTTAATTTACAAAGCTGGAGACGGCCTGGAGAAAACAGGGATCGTTAGTATAATGGATGGGAACTTGGAGCCTAAACGCGTTTAAGAAGAGATGAGAAAACCAGAGCAGAACCGGGAGGATGAACACATGTCACTGAATTCGGCCTGCATTGAGGAGATTGTGCTGTTTGCAAAAAGCCTTGGGAATTCTCGGTAATAAAGACAACTTCAACTCAGCAAGGGAAAAAGGGGGTTATAAAACACAGCTGTTCTTAAGCGTACAATGTTCCTCCCGGAGTTTCCTTAGGGAGCAGAGATGTAATTGTGTATAAACAGCTGAAATGACTCTTGTTTGTAAAGTGTCATCGCTTTTCACAACCCCTGTGTGGGGGTTCCAGGAAAACCTCAGCAACAATTCACTGACAAATAATAGGTCCCAAACCCCAATATTTTTTCCACCACATCATAAGGACAAAAAAAGAAGTGTATCAGCATGCCACTTCTTTAGAAGCCAGAAAACTTATATACACATCCTGGGTTCATTTGAGCTCAGGCAAACAAGTACCCAGACATTATTTATCCTCCAACAAGTACCACCCTTGAGGAGGAAATCCTCACAACATGATAGATACCAAATACGGGCTGAGAACAGAAAACGCCACACATCTGTCCTCAGGTGAGCCCTCGGGGCTCCGTCACGCTCATTCTTCTGCCTTCCAGACTGTGTCACAGCCTTAACCACTGGTCAGCAGCTGATAAATCCCAACCCAAGCTGATTTTAGAACCAGTTGTGAGCTTTGCAGCTATAACCTGCCTGATTATCTGTTGAGCTCCAGTAGGAAGGTGCACCGGCAGATGCTGCTATGGCCATTCTGGAGCTATTTCTGAATTACAAAATCCATTCGGTTTTGGAAGTAGCTTCTGCCATTCACCTTCGCTGGGGATCTGGAGGCGAAAGGCTTTCCACGTGCCAGAGACCTCAGAGGACAAAGCAGGCTGCGCCACCCTTGTGTGCTTTATATTCCATTCAGCCCACCTCTACGATAGCACCGCAAGGTCTCCCCCTCCATCACCCCTCTTCTCCTTTTCTTCCAGCTGCCCAATGCTGCTAAGCCAGAGCTTCACCCCACCTGCTGCTTCAGGTGGAAGAATTCAGAGGCAGGAGATGCTGAACACCGACAAATCCCATCCCAGGGAGTACGTTATTTGAATACAGCCTACAAACAGTCCAAAACAAAGAAAAGCAGGGGAGGAAACAAGGGACTGCGCTTATGCCTACAGAGGGGTTTCTTTGACAAGCAACCACGTCAGCACTGGAAGCAAGACACCAGGGTAAAGAAGCCACCAGGGTTTTCTGGTTTAAGGACTCCAGTTAAATCCAGGACTCACTAATGAAGACTGCACGCAGGAACTGGCTGTTCCAACACGTGTGCCCTCACACTTCTGTCGGTTTTGTTAAGATGGAGCCTGCATTTTCTTACTCATTTTCACGTTGTCTTCTGAGGGTACAGCTGGGAGATCAGACCACAGGTCAGGTGGGCTCCTGGGAAGACAAGAGTGCCCTGGCAGGACCCAGGCGCCAGAAGCAAGATGTTAACCTTTAACCAGGGCTGATGACAGCTAAAGAGGACAGAAGCACCTTTTAGCTGCCATCACAACTGGTTAAAGGTTAACTGTAACTCTCCTCGACAGAGCAGATCTGCCACTGACAAATACCGCATGACAGCCTTTCTCCTGCACTTCTACAAGGCTTGCACGGTCTGTCATTAATTATGTCTAACACCATGAAGTCTAGGGTGGCACTGACTCAATTGTAACACTAGAAGTTGGGCAAAAACTCTTGCGAAAGCCCTGCACACAGAAGCTGAGGGAGGAATTGGGGAAAACACCTTTGCAAGGTGTTGCTCACCAGGCTTCAGCGAGGAAGAGCCTGGTCTTCAGCACAAAAAGCACGTTACAAACCCCTTTGCTCAATGCTTGTTCCGTCTCTGACTCTGTCAGGCACGCAGCGGTATCTACCTTTGAATATAAAACCAGTGTGAATATAAAACCAGACTTTTCCCAGCGCGGAGAAAACCAGGGGCGTTCACAGGCAGTTCTGGGGCCTGGCTGGCTTCACTCTACCGCTTTCTGACTCCTGTTACCCTACTGGGTGCCACTGCTGCTTAACTTGCAATTTCAGCTAATTACTAATAAGTTACCAAACTGCTCCTTGCACTGGACTGGAACCTTTTCTGCCGGTTGGGGACAAGCAAATTATCCTTTAAAGGACACGTGATGGGCCCACAGGTGGACAAGCGCCTCCTCTGAACTCAGGAGAGCACTGGATCATTTCCTGAGCATCAGCAGTCGTAAGATTTTGTGACAATACGTCGCATTTATGCTTGTAATGACAAAAAAAAAAAAGAGCATTTTCATGTTTTTATTCTATATATTACCATGTCTCAGGACATTCACTGGCCATGGCGGGAAAGGGGCAATATTTGCTCTGTGGGTGCAGAGAGCCACCACAACCTTGGACAGAGAAACATAAGGTACGGGCTGTGTTCCTGCGAGCACATGTGGGGCTGGAGGCATCCGTGTGGGGTTCCAGGGCCAGGATCCTCCCAGAGTTCTGCAGCCACCTGAGCATCGTTTGTGCTTCCAAAATCACATCCCAGCATTGTTCCTGCCTAAACACCATTTCTGTTGGTTTGGGGACACTTTTGTCTGTCCTCTGAGCCCACAGAAGTAATGACGGGCTAGAAACCCAAACCTGGGACCTCCACAGCAAAGCGTTAATCACCTCGAAACAAACTGACGTATAACCTACAGTTCTTATCGGTACCCGGACTGCTCATTGGAGTCAAAACTAGGACGACACTTGGGGGAAGTGAGCGAGGAAGAGATGGAGGTACAGAGTGTGGGGAGAAGGGGAGAAAACAGAGGCAATAATCAAGCAAAGCCACGTTAACGATGCCGTGAGGATTTATCCCGGGGATCAGGCAGGCAGTGCTCCAACACGCGGTTCTCTGCACTAAACACCGTTCATACTCCCTCCCTCCTTAATGATTTCCCACCTTCCCAATCTTCCCAGTCTTAAATACCTTTGAGGGTCTGAGCTGTTCATATGGGTAATGCCTCAGCCTAAACCCAGGCTTCTGCTCCAGCCCCGACAGCCCATGTTAAACAAAACCAGGGAACACGTGCACGTGTTAATGAGATTCAACAGCAAGAGGATAAAAACCAGCCGAGAGCAGAGTGACGAGCCCTTGATTAAGGCCTGCATTAAACGATCAGGCCCATCAACAGCCCCGCTGATGAGGAGCTATTTGGCCACACACGGAGCTGTGATTTCCACCCACTTTAATAATCAGGGAGTTCGGATTTACTGTTAATGTGACAGTGATGAACAGGAATGAAGCTAATGTGACATTGATGAACCGGAATGACAGTTCGAGCTTGATTAAAATTAGCCACAGCTCTTCAGCACAGGACAAACCAGAAGGGCTTGACATGTAACTCGCAGCTCAGAGACTTCTGATGCAAAAAGAAAGAGAGCGAGGCAGAGGACAATGTGGGGGGAAGCAGCAAAGGGCAGCTAAATAAAGCCAGCAAAGGGTGTTCTCCACTTAAATCCAGGCTCATCATCTCAAACTCTCCTCCCACTGCTCAATTAATTTATTTATGATTTGTCCACATGCTCCTATAAAACTAAACCATTCCACATGCTCTCTCTTTAAATCTGCTTTCCAGAAGCACAGGGACATTCTCCCCAGCTTGGTCCTGCCTGCCAGATGTGCTTCCCCCTCTGCTCTTCACCCATCCTCTTGACCACCCTCCACAGAGCAGGCACGACACTTAGGTGACCTTGAGTGACTTATTGTCACCTATCTCGTGACCGTGAGAAGGTCTCTCACGTCTCTGTGCAAATCCCTGCATTAACAGACAAAAGAGTCTGTGTTCAAATGGTAACATAGAAGGCAGAAGGTGGGCACCTGCCTCATCCATCAAGAACCCCCAGGGACTTCAGCAGGCACCACCACTCCGTGTTAGTAACCCCAGACTGAATGCACGAGGCATGAAGCCTCACCAGAAGCTCCAAAGCAAGTTAGCGCTAGATCTGCAAACAGGACAGCGTAGTTCTGCTTGAAAATTAGGAAAATAAAATTCGAAGTGAAATAAGCCAACCTCAGTCTTCCAGAATCAGGCTTTTAACAGGAAAACCTGTTTCTAATGGGAAACACGTACTGACTGGCTCACCAAAACTGCCTGTAGGACACCACACAACTGCTCAGGCCAGGATTCTGTTCACTGAAACACCTCCACGAGGGCTGAATTCAGCGCAGCCACTCCTGGACTCTCCTCAGAGAGTTCACGTCTACAAACACCGCCCCTGTTGACAGCGAAGTTCTGCCAGTGCTGCAGCTACTTATTCATGGGATAATAATAGTTTGGTTCAACACCCAAAGCAAACATCTGAGAACACAGAGCGCTTACACCGCCGTCTGAAGCGATCTCCAGATTTGGTTTCCAGCTGTGAGTTAGTTGAAATGGCCTTAACCTTCTGTAGTTACATTACTTGTTCCTTTTATAAACAAAATATTCTTTCATTCATGATATAATTTCCTAGATTATCCATTATTAAAATTCCCCTCTCAAAAATGAATTTACATCTGAATTATCTCATTACTTCTGAACAAGCCAATTATTGCCTCTAGTGAACAAAATAATTAGACTTGTGCTCACTGCATTCGAGATCTTCAGCAGCCCCAGCGTAATCACGCTCCCAGAACACAGAAGTACATAATGCAGAAGACACAAACATACAGAACGAGCAAACGGAGCGGCTTTCTTCTCCTGAATATTGTTTACCAAATGAAAAGGTTAATTTTTTCTTTTTTGCACAGTGCAAACCAGAAATTTAAACTCAACTTGTCAGTAGGACTGAGAGCAGCAAAGGGCTTAATCTAATTTGTTTCTCCACAGCCAGAATCAGCAGCTTTCTCTCTCCTTTGACATTTTGTCTGGGCTACACTATATTACCACAAATATCATAAAACACTGCCTGAAGGTGGGAAATGTTTCCTAGAGGTTGGTGACAGGATTCATTTGTAGTGAGCTAGATTTAAAACAATATTTAAAGCAGAGAACGCAGAATTTGCAACATTTAAAAGTCTGCTCTAACATTGCCTCTTGCTGGCATTGCCAGCAAGCCCTGAAGTATCTATTTTCACAGCATTAATACAAATGCTCCAGAACAGGATTCCAGGCGTTGCACCATGCTGAACTACAACTGGAGCTTTCCCTTCCTAAAATATCCTTTACAAATTCAGAATTAGATCAAAAGCTCACAGGAGCTTGTTAAACGAAGCTACTGAACACAGCATTGGCCTGCCAGGGTACTGGTGAGGCTCCAAGCTCCGGCACTCAGCTGCCTCGCCCTCGCTGGAAGGTGGCAGAGGTATGGGGGGTAGGGGGTACCCGGACTGACCCTGAAGTACTTACCCTCAAGTCCAACATGAAGCCAGCATCAGCTGGAAACAGAGCCAGTTCTCAAACCCAATCCAATATTTTGATGCAGCAACAAACTTTCCCCCTGACAAAAGTTGATGTGTTTGGTTGTTTTTCAGATCTTTGGCCACGTAGATATAAGAGAGTCTTTAGAAAGAAGGTAATTCTCTACATGCTTTGATGTTTTTAGAAGTCTTCACAGAATCAGAGGATCATTCTGGTTGGAAGAGCCCTTTGATCCCCTCGAGTGCCCCCGTC
>NW_010387821.1:0-12818 GCF_000710305.1 Buceros rhinoceros silvestris
AGTCTGGGTGCGGCCTACTCGGGCCTAATCAAAGCAAAGCAGATTCGTGGGAGGCCTCCTTTCTTCGTGAGAGTCCGGAAGTCCGAGAGAGAGACCTCCCCTGAGCTGCTGCGGTTTTAAAGCCTTGACACGTAACACTGCACCTGACTATCTTAACCAATTAAATGCGGAATAATGCGGAATAATTCTATTTGTCCATTACCCAAAACAAGGAAGTTTCAGCTCAAACCAGGAAGTTTAGCTCAAACCGGGACATATAGTCAAGCTTTTTTTCTTCCCCCTTAGTAAGATACAAAAAGCAAAACCCCAGGGCTAAGATTAGAAGCCCAGACCTTATAAACTTGCTTCAGTTTGTAAATTTTTGCTTCCAAGGTTAGCCTATGCCAGCAATGGTTCTTTGCTGCTAGTATTTAGCTAATGAGATGAAAGATATGGGCACATGCAGCCACATAACTGTCACCGGTTTGGCCGAGGTTGAGCCAAGGTCCCGTAACGATAATACCTTCCCCTATTCCAGCAGAAATAGGGGAAGGGAGAAAAGAATTCGTGAGACCTCTAATATGCTTTTTGGAAAACTGAAACAAACTTTAATAACACAACAAACAGAAAAAGAAATGTTAAATACAAAAAGAAAACCAGTAATATATTGAGGGTTTCTTTTTAGGAAATTGAAAGGCGAGGGTTAAAACCACAGGATGGAAAGCAAAACCTCAGCAGGGTAAAGATGGCGATGGCCACGTGGCGCAGGAAAAGGGAACGGCGGCAGATACAGAACGCCGCGGTGCCACGTGGGGAGACCCGAAATCAGCACAGTGTTACCAGTCTATCGTGGATTAGAGGCAGAAGCAAAGGCAAACCCGGTGGCGAAAAGCCTAGCAAGCAGGGAAACAGCTACTCGGACATGTGGGGTCCTGGTCCCGCACGGCGCGTGTGGCTCCGCGGGCAGAAATGCTCCAGAGAGCGGTGGCGAGGGGTGTTTTTTCCCAGCTCAGCGGCAGTGGCGCAGCTTTTCGCAGCGAGAGCGGAACACAGTGGGGGCAGGCAGCGAGCGAGGAGGCAGGCAGGAGAGCAGAGGCGAGCCGAAAGCAGGCAGGTACATGAGAGATGCTGCCCTCGGCCCCATCCGGTGCTGAAGAGAGAGAAGGCTGGTCATGGAGCTGCTTCTTAAAGGGCCAGCACCCAGAAACGGAAACATAAAGAAACCCACCAGAACTTTTAACCAATTGATGTCACATGTATGTGTACATGGCAGGGAATACCTGATTGGTCAGTTTACAACAAAGCTTCTGAAACAGGGGAAGTTTTGGCTAAACCAGGACAATAACTTGCAATACTATCCTGCCCCTATAGTATATATCTGAACCCACTAGCAAGAAAAGCCATAAAGAGAGTATGCTTAGGAGTACTTCACAAGAAACTGCTTTTATCATTACTTATCAGCAAAATTTTCCTTTTTTTCCCCCTTAATCTAAGAAAGTAGGAGTATGAATTAATTAATAAGCAAGCTTTTATTGTACAACTATGAAAAGTAGTATAATCTGAAGCAACAAGATGCTACGCACTGTTCATGAACAGCAGCTAACACATGTACTATCTCAAAAGCAAATTACATGACTGTTTTGGGAAGGACCACACAATTCATACCATAATCTGTTAATAGTGCTGAGCACATCATTACAAACACAATTTGACTTCATCAGGGATTTAAGTGTTTTGTCAGAGAAAATGAAGGTTAGACAGCTCCCATTGGCTTCAGGATGAATGTTATTCAAGCACAGTTTTCCATAATTAATCACTCTTCTGCACCCCTTTGCTTTTTTTCTTTTCCTCCTCTTCCTCAACAATTTCTCACCGAATGAGACTGCTACTGCTGTGGTTTCTTTCAAATGGCAATACTTTCCTCAAAGTCTAAATCACAGGCAGCAGGTACATATCACTCCATGACAGCATCACCATACTAACAAGGAGCAATTATGAGAATGAAACAATCGTCATAGTTGTTACCAAGTACATTCATTTATTCTTTAAGAAAACACCACATGCACAAAGGAAATTCTCCCTTTATTGTTTCATTAAAGGATACCAGTAAACAAATTTAAAATATGCCAATAAAATGTAACATTTTCGTGTATTTTATAATACAAGACAGTAAAACAGAGAGGGAGACAAAATTCTTTTTTTCTCCCTTAAAATATACATTGGTTCAGTTCCATAGGTGTATTTACCCTACAACAGAAGAAAATTGCAAATATTTTCAGAATATATTTGGCAATGAATGCTCACTCTTTATAAGTTATAGGGGAGTCCTAAACCAAATGGATCCAGGTGACTATTCTGCCTCCTCTACCACATGGGAATACAGAAATTGGACATGGCAAATATGCCTGGAAAAGACTCTTTGTACAACTACTACCAGACCTACTGGAATAGTCACTCTTGCCCTACCTATTTTCTTGTGCACAAAGGACAGGAAAATATATCTATTTAATCATATGCCCATAGACCTCAGACACCAATTTCTTAGGCTATTCACTTCTGCTTCACGTGTTCCTATTCAGCTATTTTGGAAGAAGATTATAGCTACTCCACAAACAGAATAAAAGATCAGGATCTTGGCATTGTGCAGCTTTTTGCACCCATGTGTGTAAACTAAAAGAAAATCAATCTTTAGCATCCTGCAATCTAGCAGGAGAAGAAGTAAAAATTGTTCCTTCTGAACAAGAGCAAATAGATCACTTCTCTATCTTTTGGCAGACTTAAACGATAGAGGGGGAAAAGAAAACAAACCCAAACACAACAAAACCACTACCACTCTTCTTTTGAATGAGTTTACAAAATATATGGTATCTTTAAATCCAAACATTGGTAAGTGTGTATGTTTTGCATCACTTCAGAATACAAAGATAAACTTCAAGTTACCAGAGCTTACCCAGTGGCAGGACAACACATATAATGCTTTAAATCTGCTTTTTTAGAGTTAATGAATTTGTTGTTTTCTTGTTCAATTGTCTGTCTAACAGACTTCCAGTACTTCCCAAAAATTATTTTGTGTTCCTTTCTTCCTGATTTAGTTTTATCTTACAGAACACACATTTAGGTACCAGGTAGCTGGTGAGCTTATCCCACAAGAATAATGTGCATAATAAATCAGAAGTGGTAAACTGCAGTTTGTAATAAAGTAATAATGGTATTGTATTCTACACCCTCCAACACTAAGAAATAAAATTGCCTCTGTCTATATACTGCTGCCATCATTTCTGTATATAAACCTCACTTACCTACACACACGTCCCACCAAATTCATCCAGAAGAAAATGCACCCCCGTTTTTGAAACCTGAAGTAAATTGGACTTTATGGAGCAGAATTATTACCGTCCTAGGGAATAGAACTCAGCTACTTCCTCTAAGCAATAACTGTAGAGCTAATTTTCTTTCTCCACAGAGATTTTCACGTCCTACAGGCTAGAGCAGATGTGAAAGCTCCTCCACCTATCTTCCTGGCTATCTGAGTCGCCTGACCTTCTGCAG
Source organism: Buceros rhinoceros silvestris (assembly GCF_000710305.1). Classification (NCBI taxonomy): domain Eukaryota; kingdom Metazoa; phylum Chordata; class Aves; order Bucerotiformes; family Bucerotidae; genus Buceros; species Buceros rhinoceros. Next base: position 3,529 of record NW_010387821.1, read on the forward strand.
CTCACCCTGCCCAAACCCAGCATGTCAGAGAAGGTCTGTGGTGCTACACCTGTGTACCATGTGGCACAGGGAGAGTAAACCTCTAAGGTTTGATGGTCCAGACTTCTCTGAGCCCTTGAAGCTAGAGCACATTTCTCCCTCTAATATGGAAATAGTGTTCCAACTGCTTAGCAGGTGCTTAAATCTTATTATGGCATTCAACCCAGTGCCATAACACAGATGCAGTTTCAGTTGACTGTTTATCTTGGCTGATGCATTGAAATTATGTCCTCAATCAACCTTCATTCACTTCAGTTTCATTCAAGTAGATAAGCTTATAATGTGGAGGAGAAATTACAGATTTATCCATGAATGTGTGTGTTGCCAGTGCCGAGTGGGCAGATATCAGAAAGAAGAAATTCATGGTTGTATTTCTCAATAGTTTTGCTTGAAGAATGCAACTTGCTCAAACTGAAGAGCTCCAAAGAGATACGAAGTTTAATAAACACACGTACTGCTTAATTTGTGCTGAATCATTGCTTATATTTATGAAAAAGAACACGCCAATTGTCTATCTGCACTTCATACTGTAAGAAATAGAAATACAAATATTAGCAATTAAATAGTTTAAACTTCATCCATGTGACTTCATATGTATGAAATTTACTTCATTGCATATCCTCGTTTTAAAATACTCACAGCTGGAAAGAGCTTCAATAGCAACATCTGTTTCTAGCCAGAAAATCCAAATATTCAATGTGTGTAGTTAAATCTTTTAATCCCAAAATAAGATGTAAAGACTCCAAAAGAATGAATAAATTTAAATATCAGAGGAACAATTCTTCCTGATTATGAGATATGTGATGCATATGAGTGCTAGGAAAAGATTTATGTTATTTTTATATTTCCCATTTAAATTATATCCAAGTATTGGTACATAAATTTAAATAATCCTTAGAACAATTAGTATTTCTGCAGCAGGGAATTTTCTCTGGGTTCAAAAGTAAAATGTGGATTTGTTGATCATTTTTAATTTCTCTGTAGAGAGGATCTGTTGTCTAATCATTGTGTTTGTTTGGAACGTATGCTTAAAAATAGAAGCAAATTAAATGATTTGTCTTCACAGCTCATCAGCTTTTATCTAATCAGAGTGCCTTGGATACTGATTTCTCTTCTAGTTTATCTATTTATATTGCATTTGCTGTGCTATTCTTTTATTTTCTTTTTGACCACATCCTAACTATCAGTGATGGTTTTGTTTTAACATAAATTGTCGTTCTCTACCTCATGGCCTCTCTTGATGGAAGAGCTAAGAGAACTGAGAGGCATAAACCAGAAAAAGGTGGAAATACAGCCCCCACTAAGTTTCTGAAGGCAACTGGAGCTAAGGCGTTCAAGAGCTGATCAAATCAATTCCTAAGCCAACAAAATGGCTAGATGTAGGAATCCGCACACCTTTTTTTTTTGTTTAGTGGGGGTTTTTGTTTGTTTGTTTGTTTATATTATAGTACAAAACTCCCATTTCTCTTCAGGATGGAGAGAGAGGGAAGGAGAGAGATCTTATTCTAACATGAAGTGTCTTAAGTAGCAACATAGGGAATACAGAAAAAGGCAAGGCAAACAAATTATTTTCTGTACCAAGGCTACGTTTTTTCAAGTGTATTTCTGTAGAAAGCTGTCCTTTTAGGATTTATGAGTATTATTGCTACAAACATCCATTTTCAGGAGGTCATCAAGTGGATAGAAGACATCAAAACACAAAACAGGCAAGATCAGGAGAGAGGTTTCTGCTGAAGACATGGAAATACTAGTGCTGTTAGAGCATAACTGCATAGCAAGATGTATTCATCTAGCAATTCCAATCGAACCACTCTGAAGAGGGAGGGCAGGATTATGAACTGTCTAAGAGAGAATGCTAGAAAAGCCTTACTGTTTAGCCTAGTTCAGAAAAAAAGAAGTGCTACGGTTATGTTTGCTGTTTTGAAAGACATTGGGCTAAAAACAGAAGACAAACAAGCACGGTCTTACTGTGGTGGATTGACCTTGGCTGGCCTCCAGGTGCCCACCAAGCGTCCCCTTTCTGAGCAGGACAGGAGAAGGAATCATGATGAAAAAGCTCATGGGTTGAGATGAGGACAGGGGCTTCCCTCACCAGTTACTGTTATGGTCAAACCAGACTAGACTTGGGAAATTATTTTTTCCAATAATGGAGTAGGATAGTGAGAAATAGGAACGAAACTAAAAAACCCTTCTACCTGCATCCCTCTCCTTCCCAAACTCATCTTCACTCCTAACTCTTCTATCACCTCCCCCTGAGTGGTGCAGGGGGATGGGGAATGTGAGTTGTGGTCAGTTTTTTAACATTAGCTTGTGCTCCTTCTTCCTCCTCACACTACTCCCAAGCCCCAGCATAGGGTCCCTCCCACAGGAGACAGTCCTTTATGACCCAGTCCGACATGGTTCCTCATCATGGGCTGTATTTCTTCACAAACTGCTCTTGCATGGGTGCTTTCAATGGGGTACAGCCCTTCAGGAAAAGATTCCTCCAGTGTCTTAATCAATCAAGAACTGAAATAAATAACTCAAAATCTTCTTTTCCATCCTATAACCCAAAGTCCATTACTGCCAGCAGAAAAATACTGTATCTAATTTATTGGTTTTTATAAGAGATTTTCAGCTGAGGAGTTTCTGGTTTTACTTGACAGCAGTCAAACAATGTTTCTTCTGACTAAATGGTGGTAAACCTAAAGGTCAGTCCTAAAATAAATGGGCTCAGAAAAATCAACAATCATCATCAGCTAAATAAGTAACCCAGTGTGACAAAAATAAAGGATGAGACCAGGACTAGCACTGAACACAGTAAGAAAGGATTTACAAAAAAAACCCCAACAGGTAATTGGAATAGTGTCTGTAATCTGTAAAGAGGATCTAATTTTGAATGGACTAGGTAAAAAGTAAAAGAGAATTAATCTTGTCTCCTTGCCATTCTCCTCAAGGTCAGCTGTTTTCTATTAGAGAGATGGCATCAAGAAATTTCAATGTCTCCTTTTGTGAGACACTAAGTCTCAGTCCTGAAGGCATGTAGAATTCATTTACTGTTTGTTTTGACAAGATCTGTGAGTGACAATAACACTTACCGTGTTTTGAAGGAAAGCTTAACAGCATCAATTCTAGCAGGCTGATGTAAGCTCACTGTGACAAGGCCATACACGCAAAATCAAACAACTTCCCAAAACTCCAAATGTCAGTAAGAGCTATTGAGACCACACAACAAGGACTGGCAATTCCAGTTTTCACAAATCATCTTCATATTACCTACCAGTAATTGCTGGGTGCTCAGTTAATCATCTAAGTTTGTGCACACAAGTTTTAACCAGTGGTTCAGTAGAAAGCATAGTATTTCCAGAGTGAACAGGCTACAATATTGTCTTTGTTAAATAGGAAACAGAGGTTAGGCTTAAACAGGTAGGCACATGCTTTGCCTAGCTCATTATAATAAATAATTACACAAGTAAATATCATTAATCCTATCTTTTGGGAGGTTTTTATTGCAAAAACAGAAATCTTTAAATTATTTATTTAGGTGTCTTGTAAGATACTAGAAGTTTTAATTAAACTGGGAAAACTTAAAATCTATAAATAATTAACAAAATATGTTTTAATTAGAATAACATTTCTAATGTTTCTCTGTCTAAAACAGGTTAACACAAAGACTTCTTAAGGAGCCATTGTGATGCATTTTAATTACCCTTCCTGTGTTAGAACAAAAGCAGAGACAGGCAGACGCCAGCCAGGACAGGAACCTTAGCCATCCTTCTACCTCTGTTCAGGTGCCTGTACACAAAAGCAAGGCTCTGGACCCCTGTGGAGATGGTGCCTGCGAGTCTGAGTTTTGTCGAAAACTCATTTACACCCCATTTCCGATATTTGACCACAGTGCACGTCTATCTACTATATAAACGGGAAACTTGTCGAAGAGACAGCAGAAGCAGAAGAAAGAATTAAGAAAGCAGAACCTGTCTCTTCTCGGAGACAAGCTAAGGCAGAGAAAGGGATCTCGCTCTGTTCTAAGACATTAGAACAGAGGCTGCGAAATATTGGAGTTGGGACGCCAGCGACAATGTTTTGGTAAGAAATTGCGTTTCTATAAGCGAGAGATTCCTCTATTAGCTAGTGGAGATAAAGCTATTGTGAATGGTCTCCCTAGATTGTAGGTAAATAGTTCTCAATTTGCATTGGCAAAGAGAAGGTGTTCGGACTTCTATGGAGCTGGTTTACTTGCGGAACCGGTTTTCCCTCGTTGTAAGTTGTCAGTTCTATGTAAATATTTCTGACTAGACATTATTCGAACCTGTTTAAGCGAACATAATAAAACCCGTATTGTTTATTATAATTGTTTGCGGGGTATTTTCGTAACAGCCATTGCCAAGATATGGCAGCGGAATAGTAGACTAGACATTATTCGAACCTGTTTAAGCGAACATAATAAAACCCGTATTGTTTATTATAATTGTTTGCGGGGTATTTTCGTAACAGCCATTGCCAAGATATGGCAGCTAGATATTTGAGGACTAATTTAAAGGGTAATGAAAAGCTTTTATATCAACATTTTGTACCGAGAGATTTCAAAGTCAGTAGTATAATAACCAGTTTTACAGATGGAAAAATTCTTTAAATATGACTGAACAAAATAAATTTAAACTACCCTTATCATATAAAGCTTTGCTGAATTTTTCCACTTTGGAAAGGCTGATAAGAAGCATGCACAGATTTCCACCTTACTTTTATAAAGCACCCTATAGGAGAGACTGGTAGGGAATAAGACTCTGATGTTGCAGACAATTAGGGAGAATGTGTGTAACATGACTTTATTGCATAATACTAATTTAAACAATGGTTATTTGTGTTTATGAAACTGCATAACACCATTTATCATATAAATCAAAGAAAGGTTCTCACTACATAAGTGGGTCACTTGAAATTGTACTCACCAGTTAAATATCACCCTGCTGTAGCACAGTCACTTTTTAACCAAGATTTGAGCCTAACATGTTTTCATACTCTTGCATTGGACTCAAGATATTAACAGAAGTAGTAATGGACATTTAGTGTATCAGGTTTTGCTTTAACATATACCTGACTGGATAAATCTTTTACTGAGCCTTGAGCAGACTGAAGAGATGTCTCCACCAGACTCAAAGTTCTCTCCCAACTTGCTTGCTTAAAGTCTTCTTTAAGGTCTATCAGAAACTTCAAATATTGCATCAAAAACCTTGTTTTTCAACTACTGGAATAAAAAGAGCTTAATTTGTCAAGCTGTTATGGAGAGATTTGCTAGGTACACTTGGCTGTAGAATCTTCTTTAAAAAAAATATTTAATTATTTACAATGGCAAATGTAAGAATACAGATGTAAAGGAGTTTGTAACAAAAGATGTACAGATAAAATAAACTTTAAAAAATTACCTACAGCATACATATCCCTTGCAGAGATCTAACAAATTTTGCGCTTTTCTTACCTTTAATTGAGGTTCATTCATAAATAGTGCCCTAAGAAAAGCACCCAAAATCTTATGATTGCTTAAAATCTGTTAGTCCATCTTTTCCTGATAAACCATAGTTACTGAGCCATAATAGATTATATATTTTGTATCATGTAAGAATGCCATTGTTTTTAGTTCTACTTAAAGAAATGACATTCTTAAATCATTTGATTTATTTAATAGTGCCGCAGTGTAATCACTGGAATATTTTTATAGCTAGAGGAATGTGATTTTTTAATGTTTAGATGCCTATCATTGGCAAAAGTGCAAGCAAAAATGTGATATTACAAGCCAAACATTTGATGAGATAAATGTGTTTGGTTTGGTTTTTTTTCTTAAGAAAAGCTTTTTTCAAGTAATTTATTTTAGTTCATAAATTGTGTGGAAAGCACGTATAAGAAATTTGGATGCAGTAAAAAATAAAGAACACTTCAAAGAGTACTTTTAAACAAATTGATGCAGTTTGTGCTTTTATCATGTCATGTCACAAAGCTAAAGTACCAGTCTTGTGTTACTCAGCCATATGCCTGCTGAGAAGAAGAGATTGCAAATATTTATGTTGATATGAGGTTTAGACCAAGTAGTAAGTATTCCAGGATTTCAGAATCCTTTCAGTGATGACATTTCACATCAGAGAACTTTGAAAGTCTCTGTTTCAATTCATTTTGAATGATTCATGGCACAAGAATGACTTTCCACAATCTTTGTAATCTGTGTCTTTACCAGATCGTTTGAAAGTTAGTACTCTAGATCTTTCTTTAGATGATCTTCAAAGTATCCTTTAGATCATCCACGCTGTCCACATAGGTATAGGTATAGCATGGGTTAGTGCCTGGCATTTTAGCAGCTGGCTGTCAGTCTTAAGAAGCTTCATGTCAATTCCACTCATTGCTATATTTTAGAACACGTCATGCTGCTTTATCCTCTTCATCATCCTAGTTCTTCAGAAAGTTTGTAGCCCTTCTCATTCATTAATCTTTTATCAGGAAGATTAAAAACCTCACTTTTTCTCTGCAAGCCAATGCCACCAACCTCTGGATTCATTAATTTTTCTCCAAAATTTCCATTATTTTCTCAGCATTGCCGACATTGAAATCACATGACTGAAATTGCCTGAGGGTTTCTGTGGGGGTTTCCTAGACCTTTTTCTTATGAATTACATAATAAGACATCTGAAACTATTAATCTTTGGTCCAAAGCTATAGTACACAATCAGTCCCATCAGTCATAAATTACTGACTGCTTTATCATAGAACTTTCTTAGTATTTTTACAGCAGTGTATTTGCACAAGTCTTTTGGGACCTTACCACCTTATCTAGCGAAGTAAGTGGAAGATCTCTCTTTGATATAGTACTCACAGAAATAATCCCTGAATTGGAAATACTGCATGTATTTTTCAAAGGTACCTTGAAGCAAATGAGGGTGGAAACCCTTGTAACAGATTAAGAACACACTTAGCATTTATTATTTGAACAAGTCTGCTTTCTTTAGTGTAAAAGAATTTTCCTGTTTATTTTGAGTTCATAACATCGGATTAGACTGAAAATGTTGTTTAGTCTCCATTAAGAACAGGAATTTATTGCATTTGGGTGTAAAAAAGCTTAGTCTGCAAGGCATAATGTGACAGCAAGTCATTAAAATCAGCTTTTTTCTGTCACACTTCATGATCAGTAGTTTTTGCCCCCGTGTTACATCATTAATAGTTCTGAATTAACTATTAACAAAAATCGATAAAGCACCCCATCTAACATAACATGGATGTTCCAGTGACCAAGATTTATAGGGTAATTCTCAACTAAGTTCCTCATTCTTTCTCAAATGTGAATACAGCATCAAGAAGCTGATTTTCATGGCTGTCATTTGAGTCATGAGCTATGACTTTACATCTGTCCATTTCATTATCACCATATCATTATGCAAATGTAATTCCTGCCTGCTCACATCTTAGTCTCAGTCTGCCTGTTAATTACAAAGTAATGCTCTAATGTAAGCACCTCCATCCTCAGTTTCACATTTTGCTTTGTATAATAACTTTAAACACATTATTGCAAACATTTATCAAAACATTCTCTATAAAGTCTAAATGCATCTTTATAATCTAAGGAGGTCTCGTGGCTGAAGCTGTAAGTCCATCACTACCACACAACTCTATGGCCTTAGCCCCTGATCTACAACACTGGCTAGTGCACTCATGGATGTTTACAGAAGCCCTGACATATTATACATATTGTTACAAAGAAATATGTTCGGTAATTACATGAACAGGGTCAGAAGCATCCTTTTGTCTGCCAAAAGCATGATTTATTTGCGTTATCCAGTCAGTGCTTAATTTTGGAAACACAGGTAGTAGAGATATTAACCAATGGTATCTAATTTTTACAGCTCTTTTATCTCAAGAAAGACTTCCTTTCAAAAACAGAACAAAACCAAAAAACAGGGAATAGCTTTTTTTGTTCTTATTTTATGCAATAAATGTGCACCATGCCACATATATAAATTCCATTTTGTATTATGTAAAATCAAACCAGTGCTACCAATAGAGTACATGGAGTTGATGATTATTTCTGTAATGATAGATAATTCCAAGCAACCTGCTCTTATTACGTATTTTACATCAGAATTGTCCCCTTACTAGAATACATCAACAGAGTAATGGCTCTTTGTGTCATCCCTCACTTGAGCAATTTTGCCTAGTGTTATTCATCATAAAGGCAGTGACACTTAAAGTCATACATCATCAAAATGATGGTCCTCCATGTACAATGCAAAAAAGCTTTTCTTCATGTTATAGTTGTGGGGAAGAATTTAAAGGAAACCTTTTGATGAATTTTAAAGAAAAAAAAGCCCTACTTGTAAAAAACCACAATATCTAAGAATATCTAACCTAGAGGGATTTAGTAGCACATTACTATCTCATTAAATAAGATAACGCTTCCAAATTTTGTTGGAACTAGTGGGAAATTACTAGGGGGGAAAAAAAAATCTTTTTACAGCATAATTGTGAGTGGAAAACAGTGTCACAAAACAAAACAGAAAAAGAAAATTATCAAGCTGAGCCTCTAACAGTGAGTCACCCAAGTTCACTTGTCAGAATTCAGAATTCTGAGCAGCATTTCTTATTGTTAGTCTTTGACTGATCTTCTGAATTAGCAAGTTCTCTGAGAGGATGTTTCTTGAATGAGGACAATAAGGACTCTTGCAAATTTATTTTATTCAATCCAACAGAATTAGAATTTTTTTTTTATGTCTAATCGATGCTGCAAAGACATTCCTTTCCAGAATTGTTATCTATGATGATCCATTTTTTTCTCTTGAAGAATATGAAATCTGTCTTCGATAGTATCTTATCTGTCTTTGATAGTATATTCAGTTCTGGTTTTGGAAAGAGAGGAATTTTTTTTTTTTTTTTTTTTTTTTTTTTTTTTTTTTTTTTTTTTTTTTTTTTTTTTTTTTTTGCATAAGTGTAACAGATGACATCATACACAAAAGAAACAGAATATAACTGAGTAAGCACCTGCAAAATCAACATATTGTTTTGTAACCTGTCGCCAAAGTCTCAGTGTTAAGGCTTGAGGGCCAAGGTAAACAACCCCTCCAATTCCTTAACGATTCCCTCCGTCTTGTTAGAGACAGAAGGAGTTCTACAGAAGAAGAAATTCACACCTCGGTTTGAATTTGGGAAACTGAAACAAAACGTTTAATAAATAAGAAAGCCACACCACTATTCACTACTATACATATGCACAAACCGAGAAAGGGAAAAAAAAA
>NW_010387821.1:12961-14738 GCF_000710305.1 Buceros rhinoceros silvestris
AAAAAAAAAAACGAAGAAGAAAAGATTTACACAAGCTATTCTTTTCAAGGTCAGTGCTCTGGGCAGGCAGCTGGTACTTGGCAGGCAGCCAACAACAAGGTGGGAGTGAAGGCTTCCACTGGCTTCCAGGCAGAGCGCAGAGTAAAGATCTGTCCGCGGCAAAACGGAGTGGGGGGGAGTGGTGAGGAGCCCCCGCGCACAGCCGATTTAATAGCAGGGAAAAGCTCTCAGCATGAAACAGCTGGGAGAGCTCAGTTATCACTTCCGATTCTAGACGAGACAGGACTCACGGCAATAGCAGTTCAAAGTCTGTAGTCCTCAGGTTTCAGGCTGTCGGTCGGCAGGTCGGGCCTAGTTGGCAGCTAGCAGAACCCGTGGGAGTCCTCTCTCCGTGAAGCGGGCAGAAGTCCAAGAGGGAGTCACTCCCCCAAGCTGCTGCTTTTAAAGGCTCCCGACGCAACGGTTCACCTGACCCCGTTAACCAATTAAATGCGGAATTATCGGATTTGCATGGAATAATTCTATTTGTCCATTACCCAAAATAAGGAAGTTTTAGCTCAAACCAGGGCACTCAGTGATAGCTATACTGCTACCTATGCTTCATTTTTTGTGGTATTACTTGATGCTATGTGTGCTGAGATCTTTCCATTCTGCATCAGAAAGCTGAACGCTTATGTCAGGCATGTTTCATCATTTTGTACACTATGTTATGCTCTTTGGCTGTGCTTTGAATAGGTTTGGAAAAAGGTTATTAACACATATGAATATAAACACCATTTGCAGAGTTCAATTTTATTTTAATGTGTCGCTGTTAATAACAATGATGTCTAATAAGTTCATTTATTCTCCTGGAGTCAAATTCAACGTCAAAGAAGCATTATTTCAGCCTTAGTGGTTTGTGCTAACTAGTTTCTTCCAGTTAACAACACTACATTTTGTACTAAGTCTAACAATTGCAATACAGCTGCTATTTACATAAGCTTTACCTTACAAATCTGTTGTCGTGCTCTATATAATTTGTGCTATCATACAGTCTTATGATATCTTGTCACAAACGCCTACGCAGTTATTTATGCTTTTTGAAAAACATACTGCTAAAGCCCTGTATATTACACAAGACACACAGCTTATTTATTTAGCGTAGCAATTAAAGTATCTCAAAGTTGTTCCATCAAATCTAATATTTAAATAACAGGTCATTCTTGCAGTGCTAACATGGTGTCAAGGCCCTTTCTGTTTCTCACACTGCCCCACCAGCGAGCATGCTGGGGGTGCACAAGAAGCTGGGAGAGGAGACAGCTGGGACAACAGACCCCAGCTGACCAAAGGGATATCCCACACCTTGTGCCATCATGACCAGCAATAAACCTATGATGAGAAGGGAGGTTGGCCAGAGTTACCATTGCTCAGGGACTGGCTGGGCATCAGTTAAGTTGGTGGTGAACAACTGGAGGAGGTTTTACATTGCTTCATTTTCTGGGGTTTGTTTCTTTTCCTCTTTATTGGTTTTGGGTTTCACTTTTTTTTTCTTTTCTTTTTTTTTTTTTAATTATTAAACTGTCTTTATCTCAACCTCCAAGTTTGTTAACTTTTAGCCTTCCAAATTTCTCCTTCATCAAATTGGGTGGGGGAGTGAACAATGACTCATCGCTTATAAAAGAACTTATGAGGCCTGGAACTAAGGATCCTCAGTTCCCTAATGTCCTGGTTTGAGCTGAAGATTCCTTGTTTTGGGAAATGGACAAATAGAATTATTCCATGCAGTACAATAATTCTG
>NW_010387821.1:15189-15568 GCF_000710305.1 Buceros rhinoceros silvestris
GGTCGCTGCCGTGAGTCCCGTCTCGTCTAGAATCGGGCGTGATAACTGAGCTCTCCCAGCTGTTTCATGCCGAAAGCTTTTCCCTGTTATTAAATCGGCTGAGTGCGGGGGCTCCTCCCTCCCACTTTCTCTCCTTCGCCGCGGACAGAACTTTACTCTGTGCTCCACCTGGAAGTCGCAGCAAAGGCCTTCACTCCCACCTTGTCGTTGGATGCCTGCCCAGGAGCACTGACCTTGAACAGAACTGTACAGAACTCTGGTTATCTAAGTCCTCTCTTCTTCGTTTTCTTTCCTTTTTCTCGGTTTGTGCCTATATATATAATAGTGTATAGTTGTATGGTTTTATTATTTATTAAAAGTTTGTTTCAGTTTTCCTGAA
>NW_010387822.1:0-3409 GCF_000710305.1 Buceros rhinoceros silvestris
CCCCGGTGCCCAGCCCGCTGGCGCCGCTGCCCGACTACATGTCTGAGGAGAAGCTGCAGGAGAAAGGTGGGTAGAGCCGGCCCCTGCACCGCCGCCCTCCTGAGCGGGTCCGGGCCTGACCCCGCCGCTTCTCTGTCCCCGCAGCCCGCAAGTGGCAGCAGCTGCAGGCCCAGCGCTATGCGGAGAAGAGGAAATTCGGCTTCGTGGACGCGCAGAAGGAGGACATGCCCCCCGAGCACGTCCGGAAGATCATCCGCGACCACGGTGACATGACCAACAGGAAGTTCCGTCACGACAAGCGCGTTTACCTGGGGTAAGGGAGCCCCTCGCAGCGAGCCCTCCTCTGCTCCTATGTCAAAGCTCCTCGTGGGTGGTTGAAGGGAGAAGCCCTTCTCCAAAGGCCTTCCATGTCAGCGTGCATAGAGAGCAGCGTAGTAGCTTGATGAGGGTGGGGTAACCCGTTGCACTAGTGTAGCAATGCAGAAGAGGAGAAGCAAAGGGAGTTCTTACTTTGAATTCATGAGAAAAACATTTCTCTGCATAACACATTGTCTGGAATAAGTTGAGGGAGAGCGTGAAGTAGCCAGCATACATTTTTTGCAAGATGAAAAAGCATCACTAGTCCTGCTTTGCTGTTTGGGTTCAGAGAGCTGTCTCATGCAGCTCATGGTCTGTGGCACTAACTTGCTCCATGTGTGGTTGCAGTGCTCTGAAGTACATGCCTCATGCTGTTCTGAAGCTCTTGGAGAACATGCCCATGCCCTGGGAGCAAATCAGAGATGTTCCAGTCTTGTACCACATCACCGGCGCCATCTCTTTTGTGAATGAGATCCCCTGGGTCATCGAGCCGGTGTACATTGCTCAGTGGGGGTAAGTGCCTTCTTCCTTTACCCTGGTGGGAACTGGGAGTGAACACTCGTGCATCCACCATAAAAACGATGTTTAACCATCTGTGGGTGTCTGCCAGGTCGATGTGGATTATGATGAGGCGAGAGAAGAGGGATAGGCGTCACTTCAAGAGGATGAGATTCCCCCCGTTTGATGACGAAGAACCCCCTCTGGATTATGCTGATAACATCCTGGATGTGGAGCCCCTGGAAGCGATCCAGCTGGAGCTGGATCCAGAGGAGGACGCCCCTGTGCTGGACTGGTTCTATGACCACCAGCCGCTGAAGGACAACAGGAAGTACGTGCCTCTCTGGGGGCACAGCGCGCCGGGAGAGCCTCAGTTATTTCTGGTCCTTTCGTGAAGGCCCAGCTGTGTGCTGAGTGTCTGTGCTTTGTTCTGCAGGTACGTGAACGGTTCGACGTACCAGCGCTGGCAGTTCACCCTCCCGATGATGTCCACGCTGTACCGGCTGGCTAATCAGCTGCTCACTGACCTGGTGGATGACAACTATTTCTATCTGTTCGACCTGAAAGCGTTCTTTACCTCCAAGGCGCTGAACATGGCCATTCCTGGGGGTCCCAAGTTTGAGCCTCTGGTTAGAGACATCAATCTTCAGTGAGTGCTGGGCTGAGGGCGAGACACGATGGTTATCTGGGGAGGTTGATGTGTTTCCAGTGAGCTCTTCCTGGTGTTTGCTCTCTGTAACATTCAGGCTGGGATGTGCTGGCTGATGTGAGTGGTTGTTAGCCAGGATGCTGAGTGGTTGTTAGCCTGAAGAAGAGGCTGAAAGAAAAACATTTGGTTTTGTGTCCCCCTGAATGCTCACGTAACCGTTGGGTTTTGTCTCGTTTGAGGGATGAAGACTGGAATGAATTTAATGACATCAACAAGATTATCATCAGGCAGCCAATCAGGACAGAGTACAAAATCGCTTTTCCCTACTTGTACAATAACCTGCCACACCATGTCCACCTGACCTGGTAAGCGCAGGGGAGGGGAGGGGAGAGGAAGGTTGCTGGGGATGCTCTAACTCATCTTGTGTGTCGCAGGTATCACACTCCAAACGTCGTTTTCATTAAAACAGAAGATCCTGATCTCCCGGCTTTTTACTTCGATCCGCTGATCAACCCCATTTCACACAGACATTCTGTCAAGGTGAGTGACTGTCCGGGAGAGCCTGTGGTAAGCCCTGCGTGTGGAGGTGACGGAGCTGAGGCGTCTCGTGGGTAGCCGTGCCTCTGAGAGCGGCACCCGCAGATATTTCGGGAGGTGCAATAGCCCTTTCACAAGTTGTCACTTGTAGTCTTCCTCTTCTTCTGGAGTTGCACAAAGCTCTCTCCTTTGTCTCTCTGGGATAAAGCCCAATGTGTATTTAACAGTGTTTCAGTTTTAGAGTTTTCTGACAGATTATTTATCCTTTTGGGTGACCTCGGTGTATTGATGGAGCTGAACCTCCCTCGAGTTACCTCAGTAACACCTAGCTCAGGGTCTGGCAGCCAGAGCCGGTTCTCGGGGCCTTGCAGAGTGCTCTTTGCTCCTCTGATACTCAGCACTTTCTCACTTCTGCCATGAGAACAAAGATTTCACTTGGGTAACTGAGCTGAAAGACCCGTGGAACAGATGTCGTGTGGTGTTCCTGTGTTTCAGAGTCAGGAACCGTTGCCTGATGATGACGAAGAGTTTGAGTTGCCAGAGTTTGTGGAACCTTTCCTGAAGGACACCCCACTCTACACAGATAACACAGCCAACGGTATTGCCCTCCTGTGGGCCCCACGGCCCTTCAACTTGAGGTCTGGGAGGACTCGGAGAGCTCTTGATATCCCACTGGTCAAGAACTGGTGAGTTCTTTTCCAAGGGACAAGGTGTTGTAGTGATTGTGGTGTTATTTTATTTTCACTGTAACAAGATAATAAAGACACCCTGTGGTGACTGGTTTCTGGAGATGTTTAGGAGAGTTTCTGAGACTTGTTGTTCTTTAAGGAACGTGAAAAATTGAAATCTGCTTTATCCCAAGGTATCGTGAGCACTGCCCAGCCGGCCAGCCGGTGAAAGTGCGGGTCTCCTATCAGAAGCTACTGAAATACTATGTCCTCAACGCGCTCAAGCACAGACCCCCCAAGGCTCAGAAGAAGAGGTGAGCGGGGGGTGTTCGCTGGGGAACCGCTGAGCTGCATCAGCAGTTCAGCTGATGATACTCTGCTCTCTCCAGATACCTGTTCCGCTCCTTCAAAGCTACGAAGTTCTTCCAGTCGACAAAGCTGGACTGGGTGGAAGTGGGCCTGCAGGTGTGTCGCCAGGGCTACAACATGCTGAACTTGCTGATCCACAGGAAGAACCTGAACTACCTTCACCTGGATTACAACTTCAACCTGAAGCCCGTGAAGACCCTCACCACGAAGGTATTGGTCCACGTGCTGTTTTACTCTCGAGTCAGGTTTATCACAAGATTGTTGGGTAGTTCGTGTGGTAGGACAGGCCACAGCGGGTCAGTTGCTGTACCGACTGACCAAAACGGAGCTG
>NW_010387822.1:3476-4993 GCF_000710305.1 Buceros rhinoceros silvestris
GTTGCTGTACAGACTGACCAAACCGGAGCTGTTTCACTCTTATGATGTTGTTACATAAACTTTGGATTTTTGTCTTGTCCAGGAAAGAAAAAAATCTCGTTTTGGTAATGCTTTCCATCTGTGCCGAGAGGTTCTGCGGCTCACCAAGCTGGTGGTGGACAGCCACGTCCAGTACAGACTTGGAAACGTGGATGCATTTCAGGTAGATTTTTTTTTTTTTTTTCAGAATTTTTATTTATTTTTTTTAAATGTGAGGAGAGACAGTCAAGAGGAGGAGACGAATATCTGGACGGGCTTATATAGGATGCACAAACTGTTGCAGTGTTGTGGAGAAGAGGGGGGGCAGTGAAAGCTTGGTGGCATTGCATGAAATTCTGCTTTTACCCAGGTTTATAAGATTTGATCGTTGTATGAGTTGGTGTCAGGAGCTTTGTCTGGCCTCGCACCCTCTGCTCCTGACTGTGAAGTAGGCCTGGTCTCTTGAGGCAGTGTTTAGCGTTCTCTCTGACGGTGCTCCCGGTGTTTCAGCTGGCAGATGGGCTGCAGTACATCTTCGCCCACGTGGGTCAGCTGACAGGAATGTATCGATACAAGTACAAACTGATGAGGCAGATCCGTATGTGCAAGGACCTGAAACATCTCATCTACTACAGGTTTAACACGGTAAGTTGCACCTTTCTGGGTGATGGTGACCCCATGTAAACTGAGCAACAGGGGAGGGATTCTGGAGTGTCGGTAAGTGACCTGCCGTTACCACGTCTCTGTTCTTCCAGGGGCCTGTGGGCAAAGGTCCTGGCTGTGGCTTCTGGGCTCCAGGCTGGAGAGTGTGGCTGTTCTTCATGAGGGGCATCACGCCGCTGTTGGAACGCTGGCTGGGGAATCTGCTGGCCAGGCAGTTTGAAGGTCAGTGCACACTGTAAATCTTGGGTGTGGGAGGAGTGTGTGGTAAAGATTAATCCTGTTCGCTTGCCAGCTCGAGCTCCAGTTTTCTGTGCCAAGCAGTGCTTTGTATCCGTGCTCCATGTCAATCCCAAGAGCTATTGATGGGTTTAGAGCTCTTAAGAGAGCAGTGCCCCCAAAATAGATTCCAGCTGGAAGTGGGATTCCCTGCTCCGTGGCACTGCGGAGTCCATATCCTCCTAATCATCTACTCGAAGTCATCAGTGATATTTTGGCAGTGTAATTTCTTCAGACATCCTGCACTTCTGTGCTCTGCTGTATTAGGAAGGAGAGGAGCCCTGCCCAAAAATCTCAGAACTGCTAAAGTACTTCACTTTTCCAGGCCGTCACTCCAAGGGTGTAGCAAAGACCGTCACCAAGCAGCGTGTGGAGTCTCACTTTGACCTGGAGCTGAGGGCAGCCGTGATGCATGACATTCTGGACATGATGCCGGAAGGAATCAAACAGAACAAAGCCAGAACGATCCTGCAGCACCTGAGCGAGGCTTGGCGGTGCTGGAAGGCCAATATCCCCTGGAAGGTGAGTCTCTTGACTGGCCTTTCGGTTCAATTCTAGCA
>NW_010387822.1:5158-6122 GCF_000710305.1 Buceros rhinoceros silvestris
TTTCCTCAAGTTTCTGTCCCTCCTCAGGTGCCAGGGCTGCCAACTCCTATTGAGAACATGATCCTGAGGTACGTGAAGGCTAAAGCTGACTGGTGGACAAACACAGCTCACTACAACAGGGAGCGCATCCGTCGGGGTGCCACTGTAGACAAAACTGTCTGTAAGAAGAATCTGGGCCGTCTGACCAGACTCTACTTAAAAGCTGAGCAGGAACGGCAGCATAATTACTTGAAGGTACTTCTGCCCTGGCTGAGGTTGCCCAGATGGGTGCTGTTTTCATAGGGGAGCCTTCACTGACTAGTGCTGCTGGTGTGGTTCTGCAGGATGGGCCTTACATCACCGCGGAAGAGGCTGTGGCTGTGTACACGACCACAGTGCACTGGCTGGAGAGCAGGAGGTTCTCGCCCATTCCCTTCCCTCCGCTGTCCTACAAGCATGACACCAAGTTGCTGATACTAGCCCTGGAGAGGCTGAAGGAAGCTTACAGGTGAGCAGTGGGGAGCGATGGCATTCTGCAGGGGCCGACATCCACTCTGGGAAAGACTTCTGACGTGATTTTGGTACCTGTTGTTTGGAGTTGTGTAAAGTTTGCCCTGAGGGACTGGTGAAGGCTGTAGGTTGTGGTGCTGCCAGGTTTGGCTGGGGGTTCTTCATGGACGTCGCTTGGGGCAAAAACAATGCCCTGCTTCTAAGCTTGGGGATGTGGAGAGTAACAGATCTTGTCTCGATCTGCTTGGTTGAACGATGCCTCTCGTCAGTCTAACGCAGCGGCCGTTAGTTTCTTCATGCTTGGGTGCGTGAGCTGTTCTTTATCACTTTCAGTGTGAAATCTCGCCTGAATCAGTCGCAGAGAGAGGAGTTGGGCTTGATCGAACAGGCCTACGATAATCCTCACGAAGCTCTGTCCAGAATCAAACGACACCTTTTAACTCAGAGAGCCTTCAAGGAGGTACGTGTCCTGCTG
>NW_010387822.1:6302-16452 GCF_000710305.1 Buceros rhinoceros silvestris
CGCCGCGCTCAGGAACTAAACGGTGCTAAGACTCCTATGTCAACTATAAGCTTCAGTTTTGCCCCTCCCTTTTTAGGTGGGTATTGAGTTCATGGATCTCTACAGCCACTTAGTTCCTGTTTATGATGTTGAGCCCTTGGAGAAAATCACGGATGCGTATCTGGATCAGTACTTGTGGTACGAGGCCGATAAGCGAAGGCTCTTCCCTCCGTGGATCAAACCTGCTGACACTGAACCTCCTCCACTGTTGGTGTACAAGTGGTGCCAGGGTGAGTGGGGTCTTGTATTCCCTGCAAAAAGGGGAATTAGTAGTTACTGCAACCAGAGTCTGTGTTTTGTAGGTTAGTACACCTAGGTGTATACTGGAGGAGCAGAACTTCCACAGCATTTGTGGGGAGGGACCAGAGGCCCAAAGATGGGGCATTACAGGAAATACGCCAACTTCCTGTGCCCAGGAAGGTGCTTGTGATGCGTCAGTTAACATGACAAGCTTGTTTGTCTCCCCAGGCATTAATAATCTGCAGGACGTTTGGGAAACCAGTGAAGGTGAATGCAACGTGATGCTGGAGTCTCGATTCGAGAAGATGTATGAGAAGATTGACCTGACGTTGCTCAACAGGCTGTTGCGTCTTATCGTTGATCACAACATTGCTGACTACATGACGGCCAAGAACAACGTGGTGATCAACTACAAGGTGATGATTGCTGTCGGGAGAGGGGGGTATGTGGTCTGTAAATGGAGCGGTTTTGGACTCTTGGGGTAGGAGGTGACACGAGACTTGACAGAGAAATAAGTGGTGAGGGAGTCAGAAAACCCTTCTGGGACCTGCTAGAGAGCAGCTGCTCAGGTAAAAGGTCTCGGTATTGTGCCAGGTTCTCAGTTCTCTCTTTGTTTTTTCAGGACATGAATCACACAAACTCCTACGGGATTATTCGCGGGCTGCAGTTTGCTTCCTTCATTGTCCAGTATTATGGGCTTGTGATGGACCTGCTGGTGCTGGGTCTGCACCGCGCCAGCGAAATGGCTGGGCCTCCCCAGATGCCAAATGATTTCCTCAGCTTCCAGGACATTGCCACTGAGGTGGCCCATCCCATTCGCCTCTTCTGCAGATACATTGACCGTATCCACATCTTCTTCAGGTGAGACCTCTGGGGCCCTGCTTTCCTCAGGTGAACTTCTGTTCTGGCATCGCACAGCAGATGCGGTGAAAGCGGGAATTCGTATGCTCCTACTCCAGGCTTTGTTCCCTTAGCGAAGAAACATTGGGAATGTTCGAACTGACAGACTTTCCAGGACAACTGGGTGTCCACGTGCCTCCTCTTGCTCTCCCAGTTCACTTTTCTAGTTTCACTGGACTGGTAGAAAAGCAGCAATGTCAAAATGCAGATTTTCTGTTCCTGGCTTCCCAGCCAGTGGACATAAAATTTTCTGTCTGAATATGGAAGGAAAACCCAAACAGTCACAGGTTGCTCTGTGCTAATGAAACTGAAGCCCCGCTTTGTGGGAGGGTGCAGACATTGGAGGGTTGCCTTCAAATGTGCTGTGGCAAACACCTGCCCGTAGGCAAGTCCTTATCTGTCTGGTCAGACTGGTCTTCTGAGGAGTTGGTCTTGTAACTCCAGACCCTCCTCCGTGCATTTCCAGATTTACAGCAGATGAGGCAAGAGACTTGATTCAGCGATACCTGACAGAGCATCCAGATCCCAACAACGAGAACATCGTGGGCTACAACAACAAGAAGTGCTGGCCCCGGGATGCTCGGATGCGCCTCATGAAACATGATGTGAACCTGTAAGTGCTGCCACCCCAAAAAAACCCCAAGTGGTGGGAGGGTGGGTAAATCAGTTGTAATAAATAACCACTGGAGACTGATAAGGAAGAGGTGAGGGATCTGAGCTGTAGTTCTGACAGTTCCTGCAATGCTAGGAAGGCTCTGAGAAGTTGCCCAGCTTCTCTTTTGCTTCAGTAACAGACAGCCTGTCCCCATGCACATCTTGTTTTGCAGTGGTCGTGCTGTGTTCTGGGATATCAAGAACCGCCTGCCTCGATCAGTCACCACAGTGCAGTGGGAGAACCGCCTCGTGTCCGTTTACAGCAAGGACAACCCCAATCTGCTGTTTAACATGTGTGGCTTCGAGTGCCGCATCTTGCCCAAGTGCCGTACCAGCTATGAGGAGTTCACCCACAAGGATGGTGTCTGGAACCTGCAGAACGAGGTGGGGCGCGGGTTTGATGGGGTGGAAGAGCAGGCCCGTATCTGGCATCAACACAGGGCTGATAGCTGCCGGGCTAGGGGGCTGCCAGCCTGTGTTAGCCAGTTGGGTCACTGAGACCACTAGCAGGTGGAGTTCAGGTGAACCGACGGGCCTGTGCTCTTGTAGGTCACCAAGGAGCGCACAGCTCAGTGCTTCCTGCGCGTGGATGATGAGTCTATGCAGAGATTCCACAACAGAGTGAGGCAGATCCTCATGGCGTCTGGCTCCACGACCTTCACAAAGGTAAGGTGGGGAAGGAAGGTGCGTGACAGATGTTTGGAGAACAGGCTGAGGACTGACCCTTTGCTTTCCTCTCTAGATTGTCAATAAATGGAACACGGCCCTGATTGGCTTGATGACGTATTTCCGGGAAGCTGTTGTGAATACTCAAGAGTTGCTGGACTTGCTGGTGAAGTGTGAGAATAAAATCCAGACTCGAATCAAGATCGGTCTGAACTCCAAAATGCCCAGCCGCTTCCCGCCGGTGGTGTTTTACACCCCCAAGGAGCTGGGGGGGCTGGGCATGCTCTCCATGGGCCACGTTCTCATCCCGCAGTCAGACCTGAGGTGAGTTGTGCTGCTCTGATGCCTGGTGGGTCGAGTGTTCTGTGAGATGCTCTTTCCCATCAGAATGTCTGGCAATGCTAAACCGTGTTACAGAGATGTAGGTCATGGCAGCATGACCCGCAGAGTCCTGTCGCTCCTACCTCGCTCTTGCACCTCTTTGCTCCAGGTGGTCCAAGCAGACCGACGTTGGCATCACTCACTTCCGCTCTGGCATGAGCCACGAGGAGGACCAGCTCATCCCAAATCTGTACCGTTACATCCAGCCATGGGAGAGCGAGTTCATCGACTCGCAGAGGGTGTGGGCAGAGTATGCCCTGAAGCGACAAGAGGCCATCGCCCAGAACAGGTGGGTTGCCATGCCGGGACAGATCTCCGCATGCGGGCAGGCAGCGGTGCAAGGTCTGGCTCTGTCGCGGGGCTCTGCAGACCTCGCTCCCTGTGTGATACTCGCTACGAGCTGCCTGCGAAGCTGCTGCCTGACCTGGGGAGGAGGTGGGGGCTCTGCGAGCAGAAGGCGCAGCCACGGTGAGGGTTGAGGGAAGCGGGATGGCAGGTGGTGCCGGGAAAAGCTGTCTTCAGCCCCACAGCTCTGCACGCTGTTGTCAGGGTGGGCTTTTTCTTTCAGCTGCTTGACACCAGCATGTTCAGTGATGGCTGCAGACACTTTGCTGAGCCTCTGGGTGCTTGGCGTAGCCCCCGGGTCTGTGCGATTTCTGTGATCTCGTCGTTGCTGGGAAATTGAGAGGTAACAAAGTGTGGGGATTTGTTTCTTCAGGCGTCTGACGCTAGAGGATCTGGAGGACTCGTGGGACAGGGGAATTCCTCGTATTAACACCCTTTTCCAGAAGGACCGGCATACTCTTGCTTACGATAAAGGATGGAGAGTCAGGACAGACTTCAAACAGTATCAGGTATTGACTGGGAGTGTCTCTGGCTGAGTGAGGGGTTCAGGTGCCTATTCCAGACAGTGTCCTTTCACCTCATGTTACTGCAGGTGCATTTCCTTGTCTGTCTGTCACAGAAGGAACTTAGAGCCTTGTGTTGGGACTAGTAGAGGCTGCTGAGAACCGAATGCTCCAAAATCTGTAGCTGCTTTTGAAGCATTTTAGTAGATTGCAGTGTCTGGGGGAACACAGCACACTTGGTACAACTGAGTATTAAAAAATCAGTTGTGGAGGGGGAAAAAAGGTCCCAAAACAAACATTCAAAAATCTTAAGTTTTAATAACAGTGGGAAAAATTATTATTTAAAGCTTTTAACACCAGCTCTGTAGAAGGCCAGTCCCCGCAAGGTAAAATCATCGTCTTAGATTCTACCCAGTCTGAACTGCACAGTAGCACTGACCAAGTCGTGTTGTAGGTGAGCTGTGTCCTCCAGGACTGAGGGCATGAGGCATTTTGCTTCACCGATGTCATCATCACTGTGGTTCCCACCATCAGTGCAGCCAGGTGAAGTGATCTGAGTACAGAGCTGCTCACTAGCGCCCTGTTGTCTTCAGGTCCTGAAGCAGAACCCGTTCTGGTGGACGCATCAGCGCCACGACGGCAAACTCTGGAACCTGAATAACTACCGCACCGATATGATCCAGGCACTTGGTGGAGTGGAAGGAATCCTGGAGCACACTCTCTTCAAGGGCACTTACTTCCCCACATGGGAGGGTCTCTTCTGGTAAGGGAAACCTTGACGTGGCCTTGTCTTGCAAACTGGAGCTTGGTGGTGCCCCAGGGGGAGTCCTCAGCTCCAGCTGCACTGATGCTGTTGAGCCTTTGCCGATTTTCAGTCATCACTTGAGCTTGCTCTGTAGTTCAGTTGAGAGGGCACCTGGGGTTGGGCTAGAGCTGAACTTCAGCATGCAAATCCATGGAAATCTCTTTGCCTGAAACAGTCTTCCCCGCTCCCGCGGCATTTCCTGCCTCTTACGTGTGGCAGGTGGCAGTCAGCAGAGAAGAGGGACATCTTATCCAATCGACTCTCTGCCCTTTCTAGGGAGAAGGCCAGTGGCTTTGAGGAGTCCATGAAGTGGAAGAAGCTGACGAATGCCCAGAGATCGGGTTTGAACCAAATTCCAAACAGAAGGTTCACCCTGTGGTGGTCTCCGACCATTAACAGAGCCAACGTGAGTGCCTGAAGTTTGTTTGTGTAGGAACTTCCACTGAAGTGAGAGCAGTTAATCCATTGAACTAACTCCTGAGAACATCTCATGAACTAAACCCTCCCTTTCTACGCTTCATCAGTTGTGCTGTCACAGGTTCTCACAGCTGCTTCTCCTTTGCAGGTATATGTTGGGTTTCAGGTGCAGCTGGATTTGACAGGCATCTTTATGCACGGCAAGATCCCCACACTGAAGATTTCCCTCATTCAGATTTTCCGAGCTCACTTGTGGCAAAAGATCCACGAGAGCATTGTCATGGATTTGTGTCAGGTGAGCGGCACCTTAACGCGGTTTGTCTGTGTGATGCACGTGTGCCCCTTGGGTACCAGCTCCTCCTGCTCGCAACAGGGGTTGAGCAGGGCTGTGCCTTCTTCAGCAATTTGACAGGGGAGGGGAGAAACTGGGATTTTGCTGGGTGCCTGTTTTAGCTCTGTGTTGAGGACAGATTCTTTAGCTGTGCTGGTTGAACACAGCTCATCTTTGACTGCCTTTTCCCCAGGTGTTTGATCAAGAGCTGGATGCCCTGGAGATTGAGACAGTGCAGAAGGAGACGATCCATCCCAGGAAGTCATACAAGATGAATTCCTCATGTGCAGATATCCTTCTCTTTGCTTCCTACAAGTGGAATGTGTCACGTCCATCACTGCTCGCAGATTCCAAGTGAGTGTTTCCCTTTTCCTCCTCCTGGTCTTGCTGCAGAGCAGAGCTGCTGAGCCCGTCACCCTGAGACAAAGCCCGTATCTCTTGGGCACCCAGGGCTGGCTTTCTTTGGGGACGTAGGAGGAGCGGGCGATGCCTGGCAAAGCACAGGGCACGTTTGGGTACATGTCTCAGCACCTCCCAGCCCTGCCTTCTGCAGAATGTGAAGACTGTCTGTGCTCCTGTTCTCTCTTCTGGTCGACATTTCCCCTGAGCCAGAGCTCGGGAGCTCTGAGGGTTCTTCAGGAAACCCCGCAAAGCTGTGCTGTTCAGGGCCAGAATCTGGAGTGAATTGGACACCGTCTGCACCGGCTTCGAGTGCAGTTCCTCACCAGACAGTCCCTTGGGGAGGTGACCCTCATGGCCACACAGCAGAGGAGGATCTGCTGCTTTGTTTAAACCTGCAGCCAGACTCCATAGGCTGAGGGTATCTCTTAAGAGCTCCTGCACTCAGCTGCTGTCCGAGGAGAGCAGCAGAGCCCCTTCTCAGGGTGCCATGCAGACAGCAGCTGGCTTTGGTGTTTGTGCTAGGAGGCAGTGACTCTGTCAAAGCCCTGCAGCAGCTGCAGGAGGGTTTTGTGCCAGATGAAGTTATCCTGGCTTGCTTTCTCCTCAGAGATGTGATGGACAGCACCACCACGCAGAAGTACTGGATAGACATCCAGCTGCGCTGGGGAGATTACGATTCCCATGACATCGAGCGCTACGCGAGAGCCAAGTTCCTGGACTACACTACAGACAACATGAGTATCTACCCGTCCCCCACCGGGGTGCTCATCGCCATTGATCTGGCCTATAACCTGCACAGGTAAAGCCACACCTTCTGGGCTTTGACTGCAGCTGGTAGTTTTTGGCTGTTTCCTAGTGCACCTCCGAGCTGGGTCGTTCTCTAGTCAGGAAGATGAGGGCAGCAGGCAGCAGCCAGACTCTGCAGGGCATGGGATAAGGCATCTGGGCAGTCCTTTCAAGCTGCCTGGTGTCTTCCTGTTCAGTAATAGTGGATCAGTTCTCCCAGCTCTCTGATCGTTTGGTTATTTACGTTTCTCCTGGACTGCACTGAAGGCCAGGCCTTGTTTCAAGGCCCTCTGTAAGTGGGGACAGCTCTTCTTCACTGGAAAACTGGGAGGGGGGGTGGAGTCCCAGCAATGCGGCCTGTGCTCCGGTGTGCTTGTTAGAGAAGATGCAGCTCTTCTGGGAGTGCTGCGCCATGGCTTCCCATGGCGAGGAGGTGCTGGGGGAACCCAAGGACGTGGCAAGAGAAATCCTGCAGCAGTATGCAGCAGAGCCTGGCTGCTGCGTGGAAGGACGTGTGCGTGTGTCTCTTCATCCCAGAGCTGATGGCAACAATTAGGTTTTGTGGTTTGGTTTTTTTTTTCAGTGCTTATGGGAACTGGTTCCCCGGGAGCAAACCTCTGATCCAGCAGGCCATGGCCAAGATTATGAAAGCAAATCCTGCACTGTATGTGTTGAGAGAACGAATCCGCAAGGGCTTGCAGCTGTACTCGTCGGAGCCCACAGAACCGTACCTGTCCTCCCAGAACTATGGAGAGCTCTTCTCCAACCAGATCATCTGGTTTGTGGATGACACCAATGTCTACAGAGTGACCATTCACAAGGTGCGGGCAGGGGCGTGTCTGCAGGGGGAGGGGACTGGGACTGGCGATGTCCTCTGCTTGGGGTGGTGGGGTGGGTGATGGAAAACCGGGAATCAGCATGGCCCCGAGGTTTTGCAGTGTGTGTGGAGCAGCTCGTACAGTTCCTGCGTGAAGCACACAGCGAGTGGGCTGTTGGGTAAAGCCACATTCATCCCGCTGTACTGCTCTCTTCCGCTTGTTTTCTCAGACTTTTGAAGGGAATTTAACCACAAAGCCCATCAATGGAGCCATTTTCATCTTCAATCCCAGAACTGGACAGCTCTTCCTGAAGATCATCCATACGTCTGTGTGGGCAGGACAGAAGCGTCTGGGACAGGTAGGGCATGGTGCCTGCGACACTTCGGGCTGGGAGCTGGGGACGGGCCCCAGCTGCTCAGGACACTCACTAGAGCAGAAGACATCACGGGGGTCTTCATCATCCTGCCTCCTAATGAGGTTGGAGCTCCAGCGACCGGTGTGTAACCCGTGTGGGATATAAAAGTAAACAAGTGAGGCGTTGATGTCACAAGATTTTTGTGGCTCTAGAGTGTAAAGAGCCTGGGCTCGAGAAACAGCCCCGCGCTCCCCGTCACAGCGAATCGCCTTGCGCTTAGCCCTGCATCCAGTGCAGCCAGGAGACTGGGGTGGCAGAGCCTGGGAAGGGTAGAGCCAGCTGGAGTTTCCAGAGCCAGTCAGGAGTAACTGAACCCCAGGAGTGGGGTCTGCCCTCTGTGGCGGTTAAGAAGGAAATGCTGGGCTGTGTCGCTGATCTGGAACAAGCCCTAAATTCTAGTCCTACTCTTAGAGGTTTGGGCCCCTCTGGCTCCCGAAGGTGTGGAGATGCTGCTGTTGGCAGAGGGGAGGGTCTCTAACCCGGCTGTCGTTCTGTAGCTGGCCAAGTGGAAGACTGCTGAAGAAGTGGCTGCCTTGATTCGGTCTCTTCCCGTGGAGGAGCAGCCCAAGCAGATCATTGTGACGCGGAAGGGCATGTTGGATCCGCTCGAGGTAACCATGCAGATGCTGCTCTGTGGGGACACTGTAAAGCCTTCGGGAGGTTGCAGAACGGTGCCGTGTTCCTGTGAAGGACTCGGTCTGGACCAGCGTTCTGCGGTAGGTGTGAGCTAATTCCTCTTCTTGGTAAACTCCAGGTGCACTTGCTGGATTTCCCCAATATCGTGATCAAGGGCTCTGAGCTGCAGCTGCCCTTCCAGGCCTGTCTGAAAGTGGAGAAGTTTGGTGACCTCATCCTGAAGGCTACAGAACCCCAGATGGTTCTCTTCAACCTCTACGACGACTGGCTGAAAACCATCTCCTCTTACACGGTGAGCACAGCGCGCCCGCTCTGCATCTTGCTCTGCCGCTGCTGGGTGAGACAGGAGCTGGGGCTCGGAGACTCCTCGCAGTTTGGTGCTTGGGAGCACTTGGCTTGGAGTCTGCTGGGATTTTCCTTCAGGTTGATTCCTCTGGCACTTGCCGTGCGGTGTCAGTGTTCCCAGACAGAGGAGGCACACTAGGGCCTTGGGTATTTGGGTTCCTTCCCTCTGACCAACTGCACCTTTTTTTCCTTCTCCAAGGCGTTCTCTCGTCTGATTCTGATTCTCCGGGCACTGCATGTGAATAACGATCGAGCCAAAGTTATTCTGAAACCAGACAAGACAACCATAACGGAGCCTCACCACATCTGGCCAACCCTGACGGACGAGGAGTGGATCAAGGTGGAGGTGCAGCTGAAGGATCTCATCCTTGCCGACTACGGCAAGAAGAACAAGTAAGCCGCTGTCCAGCTGCAGTAATGCTGTCAGCCGTGGTGAGAAGGACCCAGAGTGCGTTTGAAAGTGCCTGACTTGGGTGGGTTTTCTCTTTCAGCGTGAACGTCGCATCCCTGACACAGTCAGAGATCCGAGACATTATCCTGGGCATGGAGATCTCTGCCCCCTCGCAGCAGAGGCAGCAGATTGCAGAAATTGAGAAGCAAACCAAGGAGCAGTCGCAGCTGACAGCCACGCAGACCCGCACCGTGAACAAACACGGCGATGAAATCATCACCTCTACAACCAGCAACTACGAAACCCAGACTTTCTCTTCCAAGACCGAGTGGCGAGTCAGGTAGGAATGGGGCTGAGGCTGGGCGGGGGAAGAGGTCGGGGCGCTCAGGAAGGGACCTGTGCACCCTCCAATAACCGTCTCCTCTTCACAGAGCGATTTCTGCTGCCAACCTCCACCTCCGAACGAACCACATCTACGTTTCATCAGACGACATCAAGGAAACGGGCTACACGTACATCCTGCCCAAGAACGTGTTGAAGAAGTTCATCTGCATCTCGGACCTGCGGGCCCAGGTGAGTGTGCCGCGATCCGTGACAGCTGGGGCACGCGCTGTCCTGGGCGGTCCGGAGCGAGTGGAGGAGGCTGGGGACTGGCTCCTGTCTGCGTGCAGCCCTCTGTGCTCAAGAGAAGCGCTGACAGTCCGGCTGAGCTCAACAGTGCTCAGTGCTCGCCAGTCCCGATGGCTCCGTGTGGCCCAGACGTGGGAAACGCAGCACTGCACGGAAGGGCGATGGTCTCCTCCTGTGAGGAGCTGCAGGCCAAGAGAGGCTCTTCTCAGGAGCCACCCGCCCTCACGCGGTTGCAGGGAGGTCTCTTCGGGGGTTCTGAGGCCGGTGTCTTGTGTTCCTAGATCGCAGGTTACCTGTATGGAGTGAGCCCTCCCGATAACCCCCAGGTGAAGGAGATCCGCTGCATTGTGATGGTGCCCCAGTGGGGAACGCACCAGACGGTGCATCTCCCGGGGCAGCTGCCGCAGCACGAGTATCTCCAGGTGAACTGAGCTGCTGCCGCTGTG
>NW_010387822.1:16514-17685 GCF_000710305.1 Buceros rhinoceros silvestris
CCGGGGCGGCTGCCGCAGCACGAGTATCTCAAGGTGAGCTGAGCTGCTGCCGCTGTGGGGGGAAGATCTCTGGTAACGGGGACCTGAGGTGGTGGGGCAGCTTCCCGTGGTGGGTGGTAGATGCGGGACTGGAAGGGCTCGGCCTGAAGCCCCGTCCGGGGTCGGGTGGAGGGGAGCCTTGGGTCTACATGTCATTGGTTTCTCTCTCAAACACTCTTTTTGTTAGGAAATGGAACCTCTGGGCTGGATCCACACCCAACCAAACGAGTCCCCTCAGCTCTCGCCACAGGATGTCACCACCCATGCCAAGGTCATGGCTGACAACCCCTCCTGGGATGGGGAGAAGACCATCATCATAACCTGCAGGTGAGAGGCGGGGGGCACAGGAAATGGAACCTCTGGGCTGGATCCACACCCAACCAAACGAGTCCCCTCAGCTCTCGCCACAGGATGTCACCACCCATGCCAAGGTCATGGCTGACAACCCCTCCTGGGATGGGGAGAAGACCATCATCATCACCTGCAGGTGAGAGGCGGGAGGCTCCTGTGTGCCCCCACTGCCAAAGGGGGCCGTGCGCGCGGCGATGGGAACACGCCGAGGTCTCCAACAAAAAAATGGGGCAGAAGGGGAGTCTTTGCTCATCGCTGGTTTCCCTCCTTCACCCCAGATGAGCCTGACTTGCCCCATCTCTCCTTTCCCCCAGTTTTACGCCAGGCTCCTGCACGCTGACAGCCTACAAACTGACCCCGAGCGGCTACGAGTGGGGCCGGCAGAACACGGACAAGGGGAACAACCCCAAGGGCTACCTGCCCTCCCATTACGAGAGGGTGCAGATGCTGCTGTCGGATCGCTTCCTCGGCTTCTTCATGGTCCCAGCGCAAGGCTCCTGGAACTACAACTTCATGGGTGAGCTGGGACGGGAAGGGCGACAGTGTCGGTGGCGTGGAGAGGAGGAGTCCGCTCCTCAGGGCAGCGTTCCAAAGCCTGACCTTGCTGAGAGTGGCTGGGGCAGGTACCAGGAGCGTGGTCTGACCGTTCCGTGGTACCAGCTCTGGGGGGTGTCAGTTCCCAATGGTTTTTTGGTGGCAAAACTCTGACAGAGGGGGGGAACAGCCTTGTCCTTCCTGGATCGTAGCGTCTGGTTTATTGCCGCTGAATAATTGATTCCGG
>NW_010387822.1:17943-18340 GCF_000710305.1 Buceros rhinoceros silvestris
GGGGTCTCGGGAAATGAGGAGAGTGGCAGACAATGAGTGGAAAAGGACGATGGGGGCATTGCTCTGTCGTGAGGGGAGCCCGAAGGGTGCCGGTTTTGTGGGTTTAGAACTCTCTCTTCTGGCGCGCTCTGCTTAAAAATCACCCTGGGAGGGCAGAGGGCTTCGCTACGCTCCTGGTGGGCGCTGGAGGCAGGAGGGGGCGGTTCAGGTGGGTGATGGACCATCTCTTCCAGGTGTTCGCCACGACCCCAACATGAAGTACGAGCTGCAGCTCGCCAACCCCAAGGAGTTTTACCACGAGGTCCATCGCCCTTCTCACTTCCTCAACTTCGCCCTGCTGCAGGAGGGGGAGGTCTACTCCGCCGACCGGGAGGACCTTTACGCCTGAGTCCTGGAC
>NW_010387823.1:0-784 GCF_000710305.1 Buceros rhinoceros silvestris
CCCTTAACATTATTGGTGGCCCATACGGGGATCGAAGAAAATATTTCATATTTCATATTCTCAGTAACTGAAACAAGCATGGTTCTTGTAATAGGGATGGACCTAAGTGAGATCTGGATTGAGGCTTTTAAGCAGCTCATGACAAAAATGCTGTATGCGCTGCTGCCTGAATCATCAGTCGGCCTAGCCTATTATCTGTTTACAATCTCTTCTGTTTTATTTGTTGCTGGCATGGGACGTGTTGCAAAGAGAGTGTGTTATTCTGCATGCGGACTTTTAGTGGGGTGGCCTCTACTTGGTTGGTTGGTAATGATGCCAGTGCATCTCACATATTATATTATGGTGCTTGCCTATAACTCCACTATCGAATGGAAAATGAGGAATGACATCTCTCCATTCGACATTGGACTGACGGCAGTTGAGAACGGAGGTTGTATGAATGGTACCATTTCGCTGTTATCGATAACTTTGTTTATATCAGTTATCTCCTGCTTGGTCCAGCTGTGGTTTAGCATCAGGAGTAGGCACCACACAAGCGCTACTGCCACCTCTTCACCACAACGACTGGAAGTCGCCCCCGTGAAGAAGCGAAGAGGAGTAGCAGTCCAGAGAGAGGAAGTCCCAGTGACAATGAGTGCTCAGTCCGGTGTCTCCCGCAAAGTCCCTCACCAAGTCCCGCGTGGAGTTCCACGCCACATCCCGCATGAAATCCTGCGCGAGACGTCATAGGGCTGCCTGGAATGAGTGCTGTAAAGCATAGGTCTTTGGAGGATGAGGATGAGCC
>NW_010387824.1:0-28347 GCF_000710305.1 Buceros rhinoceros silvestris
GTCCCCGGGGGCCTGCCCGTCTCCCCGGCGCTGCACACACCGTGACGGAGACACGACCCGTAACCTCAGTGAGGACCGTATTTCTCTGAGCGGTTTTACGTTTCTCACTCGCTCTGTTGTTTCTTTTCTTCATCCCTTGTAATTCTGTAATGCAGAAGAAACGGCCTGCTTTAAAACATGGGGCTTTTTGTTTCTGTGCTGTAATTTTCAAATCCTAATTTGGTTTTCACTGAGATTAAAGAACACCCTAACCAAACAGAGGATGTAGTGTTCTCCTTTAAAGGAGAAATCAATTCTATGTTAAATCAATATTTGTAGTTGGTTGCAGTATTGTATTTGCTCCACTAATGTGGAGTTTAGAGAGCTTCATTTCAGTTTTAAAGAGCCTGTGGAAGCTCAAGTGATGAACAAGAAAAAAATCTAACTAGGACAAAAAAAAGAAGTTTTATGTTTTAAACCTCAGAAAAATGAGTTTTGACAACTTGAGTCAATTGTGAATACCAAAGACAGGTACAGATACGAAGACTCTAACCTCTTCTTCTTTTAGAAATGCTTCTCTAGACTGCTGTAAAACAAGAAGAAAGTTTCCTAACTTTGAATTTTCTCTGCTGCTTGGCCCCATTCCAAGCTGTATTTGGGTCTGAATCCACATCTGACAAAAAGTACTGGCAGAGCAATCCAAGCACACTTACACTGGCCAACTGTGCTTATGGTTAGGGCTGGGAAGAGAAAGGGATAGGAAAAAGAGAAAGACATGCTGCCATAGTCTATGTTGGATCAAACTGCAAAATGTATTTTGCAACCATGCAATTTCATCTGTTTAAATAGAAATCTTCCGCATGAAATGTTTAAGACTGCCCACTTTTCCTTGACATTCCCATCCTAACAAAAACATGCTGTAGGTCTGGTACAAGAACAAAATCTCCCCAAACAAATGTCCCCCAACCTCATCACAGTTGAAAATCTGGTCTTCAGAACCTACAGTTTTAAACATTGCTCAGGGCAACAATGTGAATCTTAGATTAAAATACATAAACAGGAGATCCATCCCTTAGTGAGAAGAAACAGAAAAGGATGGTGTGAGTGAATTTCTGTTTCCTAGCTGCTCAGAGAAGCTTTTTTCTCAGTACAGATGACTCTTGGAATACAGCTGGAGAAAATCCAACATGGTTATCATGTAGCATGCAAAGAGTCATAGTAGGCCTCTGTGAAATCTAAAATGATCATACCTCTCATACTTTAAACAAATAGTGTATCTCTTGTATTTCTGGGTCTCAGCCCAGGTCACCCTGCATGGGTATATGTTGCTGTGATCCTCACCTTAGCTTGCAGCTGAAATCCTGTTCTCTCTGAGAAGCCAGCATCACTTCCAACCACAAAGAGGGTCAGCTCCACAGCATGAAATTCCTTCTATTGAACTGGAAGCAAAAAACTTTTGGTGCATCATCCTTTCCATCTCGCGAATGAAGTCTAAACTATTTGACAGATAGCGGTGGCTTCTTGACTTGGGCAATGAGTGACAGAAGAATTTGTCATGTCTTCATACCTCTCTCAATTAAACAGAAAGGCAAGTGCTCAGGCATACAGAGGACTGGGGACTAAACACTTACAAACACTTACATGTGGCCACAAATCCCAGCCTTGCAGATGTCTGTGCCAAGTTAGTTTGGCAGGCTGTCAGCACTGTCCTGCAGAATGTAGATGAGGGATAGGAAACAGATGGATTATAAAATATTTTAAAAATTACTAAACCTGAACAAAATTTGATAGGACTGTAAAAAAAAAGGGAAAAAGGCACATGACTGTCCAGATGGTTCTTGCAAGCTTCACAGACCTGTTGAAAATAGTGAGGGTCTTCAAAAGGAGAAAAAATACTCCTATAAACAAACAAGTTGACAGAGAAATGAAAAAGGCACAAGCATCTTGTAATGAAAACGCTGGCCAGTGCAAGCAGAGGTCAGTATCCGCTCCTGCTGTAATAACATCTTGCTTTATTGTCTGTACTAAGCAGCACTTGAAGCATCTTTTGCTATTAGATAGAGTCAATACAATACTTCTAAAGTGACTTTCTCGTTTCAGAGCTATTTACACCTACTCAGCTGAACCTAACTTCCAAACGGAAGTGATGAGGATGACGTAAGCTAAAGGTGTTACCTGTGGCCTCTTTTGACTTGTCCTTGTTCCTACTTCTTGACATTCTCACCGCAGTTTGTTGGTGGGCAGACGTAGGCCTAAGGGAGTTTGTACAGCTGGGATTGGAGTGAATATCATATAGATACACTATACAGTTCCACACATATCCCCACTAGGAAATGTCATGCTCAATCCAATATTTAAACTGAAATCTGCTTTGTAAGATGGAGCTGGCTTATATTGTAGTCTTTTGTTCAGATGGCTCAGAAGGAGAATGAGACATTTTTCAATTTGATACCTAAGTGGCTGGTTATGATTTTAAACTATCCAGTGACAAAAGAAAATCAATATAATGCTCCTCTTCTTGAACTGTTATGGTCCAAGCATAAGTCTTCTGAAGCAAAGCAAGTTGTGAAATATTTGGGAAGCTACTAAATTTGACATGTAACATTATGTCTTTGAAGTCGAGATCTCATGAGACAGTAATTTCTAGGAGGACTTTGGAAAAATGCAGCCAGATCAAATGAAGCTGACTTGAATTTGAAGACAGACACCCAAACCATCAGATAACAGCACCTGGGCTGCACTCAGGTGTTTGCCCGGACTCAGGTTTGGACATCTGCCTTTCATCCAGATGCTGAGTTCAGGCAGAGATTGTGGAAAATCAATGTCTAGAGCAGATTAAATGACAGGCTGGATGCTGCTTTCAAATTGATGGCCCTTCAGCTTCTGTCACCTTCCAGCATTTTTCTCTAGCTTCTCATATGTGGTGAATAACATGGGAAAGTCATGTGGGACTGTGCAGGCAAAGGCCCTGGGGTAGAGCTGCCCTTGATAGTCTATGGGGTTTACCCCGGAGGAAGTTTTTTTTCACTTTCAGTCTCTTGAAGGCAGGAAAGGAGCAGTCAGCAAGTGAGAGCATTCATGACAGAGAATCAGCTCAGCCTTGCTTTTGGAGAGGAGGCTTGACACTGAAGAACAATCTCAAATTTCTGCTTCTGAAATGGAGGCGACTGCTCTTGTCACATTGGGGAGATTATTGTAAACCTCAGGCCAGTCCAGAGCTGAACCAAAGAGGGT
Organism: Buceros rhinoceros silvestris; assembly: GCF_000710305.1. Lineage (NCBI taxonomy): Eukaryota > Metazoa > Chordata > Aves > Bucerotiformes > Bucerotidae > Buceros > Buceros rhinoceros. Next base: position 3,214 of record NW_010387824.1, read on the forward strand.
CTGATCTGGTCAAACTGTTGAAAATTACCTTCAGCACACTTTGCTCTTTACCTTTATTGTACCCAGTCCTGAGAGTTACTGCCAGCTTTGTGCAAGTCAGGCAGGTGGCTTTTCCTTCTCACTTTGAATGCTCATCCATGGGCTTTCTCCCAGCCTCAGCTTGAGCCTGGGAGCTGATACTACTGAGTTAGTGGCTCACATGTGAGACGGGCTGACTCTTTGTCTAGAACAGCCTTGACTTTATGGGCTCCCTGGAATGCCTGTGATTCTGGCCAAAGAGAGCTGAAAACCACTCATTGTATCCACTAAAGTTGTCCATGCTTTTAAGAAAGCTAATGTAGGCAAGAGAGTTACACACCGTTGGGCTGGGCCTGGTCTGATATCTGAGTGTGCAATGTGTATAGGCTCTGGCATTTTCTTACCCTTTAAGAGGGGAAGCTATCTGTAACAAATCGGTAAAGTCCATTTAACTATAAAACAGATGCAGAAATTGTCCTTTTTGATAGGAGTTATATTTAGGATACACAGGTATTTAATATATTTAGCTTTGTTCCTGTGATGTGCATTTGTGATTAGATGGCAACAGAACAATTTGGAAATTCCCAGGTTCAAAGCTTTGCTGGCAAAGCCTAATAGCCTTTTTTAGCATGTTAGCCATATTATGTGCAAAGGAAAAACCATCCAGATAGAGGGAGAAAAAAACCTGAAGGCAGGAAACTAATTGGATGAAGTCTGCCCCTTGAAGAGTACTACTGTCTTCTAAAGAATTGCAGAAGGCATGAATTTAGTTTATTATGTCTTGAATCATCTGATAGGCTCCCTTATTTTATCATAGTTCAGTGCATGCACATCTAATCAAAACACCATGCAGGTCAAAGAGGTAATTTTCACCCACTGTACTTCAATTACAGACACTTATTGTGAAAATCCTTGGGGTAGTTGCCTGAAAATGCCATTTTCAGTATCCCTCAGAACTTATTTCTCCCCTTTCCTGTAGGCAAGTCCGCCAATTGCTCAAAAATTGCTGTGTAAAAGTTCTCTAGTTTTTCAAAATAACTGCAGTGACATTACTGTGAGATCTACCTTTGAAGACTTTTCTTCTGCAGCTCCATAAAACTGTAAAAAAACTCCCAGATTTGCACAAATTCTAGTCTGTCTTCACACTCTCTCTCTCTCTCTCTCCATCAACTCCCTTACATAGCTAGTGGCTTTTTTAGTAGAGACAGGCAAAACCACGCTTCCCTATGGAATTTTAGTAAACATGTGTGGAATGTTTTGAGAATGTTACAAGTTTTCACAGCATCACAACAGAATATTTGAATTATTGAAATCAAAGACAGGTAACATCTAGCCTAGATTTAATAATCTCCTTTATGAGCCAGGCAGCGTAGAAAAATGTTTCAGGCAATGCAATGTAGCAACTGTGATTAGTGATTTATGACATAGCCATATTTTATGTCCTGTAATACATTGCTAATATTGACATTGTTAAATTATGTGAAAATAGCCATGAAAAGGGACTAGCCACATTCAGAATTGAACTAATTTACTGATGTTTTAGAATTTTACAGTATTTCCTTTAAAATGTAACATATTCTATAAAAAATGGTGTTTTGGCTAATCTGTTTTCTCCCCATCAAATTACCACCAGGATACAAGAGTTTCTGAGGTAGCAGTGCCATTTACAGGAGAGATAAGCACTTCCAGATGTGCCTCTCCACTAGCCTCTCCTCTGCCCAAACCTGAAGTGCGTAGGGCCTCAACCCCTGCCGTTGCAGGGATATCACCTTAGGTGTGAGCAGATGATTAGGGGAGCTTGATTTGAGAGCATGATTTCTTACACAGTTCCTATCTGCCAGTAGCGTACTCTAGTAGCTACCCACTGCTAAGAACTGGTGTTGTGGTGCTGCCCACAGAAAACTTCATCACTCCCACCGCACAGTAAGAGATTTACATACCTGGACATGTAATTGTAAGAAATGACAATATCTATGAACAACATCTGAAGAATAAATAGATAAATTACATTTGGAATGGAAGTTTTTTGTAAATAAAAAATGAGTAGGACTTGTATTTGCAAGTTTTTATTTACTTGCAGTGTCCAAATCAGTGTACTGCTGTTCCAGGAAGCATTACTAAGTTGCTGGAGACAAAGGTTATAACTTGCTGAGAGAGAAAACTAGTGGTGGATTACAGGATAATGAGAAATGCACCTGCGTAGCAACGAGCAGAGAACTTCAATAGCCTTCCGATATGTCACGTAGACTTCTCTTTGTTTCACTCCAATACCTAAAGTCCCAATCATGATTCACTTCTCCGGTTTGGAACCATTTTAATTTTCAGAAGCTGTATTTTACCAAGAAAGAAAAAGCCAAGAATAGAGACATATGCCTTGGAAGGACAAACATTTAATTCTAAGAACTTCCTTCAGATTTTGATAAATAAAGGATAAAAAAAAAGGCAATATATTTTCACTTATAATTCAGTTAACTTTTACTTGTCTGTTTTAACAAGTAAGAATGGCTAGCGCTCTGCTTGCATGGAAAGCTCCTTGTTTAATGAGCAATTGAATTTTTCCTTTCCTTTCCTTGGTGGATTTTAAGTTTTATTGTATGCAGAAGATTTGTAGCAGATAGAGTAATGTGAAATAATGTTATACAGATTATGATAGACAGAAAAGGAATTCATATATATAAACCCCTGCAGAAGTCTTTACAGCCAGAATGAAGATTTGCATCTTTTTTCCTATTGTTGGATTTGTGAAATGTAGGGGTTTAGCATGTTAGTCTCGTGTTGTAAAGTAGCCACCTAAATCTACAGTTCTAAAGCCAGTTATTATGATTATTATTCTGGAAGGCTACTGGGTTTTGCTCTCCCTGCTTATGCATAGGAACACCAGTTGCTGTAGTGAAAATTTGTCAGTAAGATTGTAGAGCGGATCCGTACCACATATTGCTTATTATAAACTTGACAGTTTTTTTCTTCTTCTGGATGTCATTCCCCAGGAAAGTGTACACAAACATACCAGCCTCTCCAAAGGATGTAACCTTGTCTTTGTTGTGTTAGAGCCCCAAGGGAAGCACTTTAATTTAAAGAGTCTGCATCTGAAACCAAGCACGTCAGATTCCTCGCACACTGAATGCAGCTCATCATTATACTCGTGGTTGCTACATTCTGGGCCAGAGTGTCCTGCTCTTGAGCTCAAAGCACTGAGAGCTGCACAGCTGTCTGCCATTCTTCTGCAAGGTAAATTTTAAATAACACCAGAACGTAAGAGCTATTCATAGGTATGACATAGGTAGACATTGGTATGACAGCTGAAGTGCCCCTGGCATTGAAAAGTGCAAAGATCAATATTGGGGTGCACCTACTGTGTGCCTTTAAATGGAAGAGGAAGGGAGAAAACAAAATGTTTCTCCTTCCTTGCAACTTCATCCTTCTTCTCCTGAGGAAGCAGGTAAAAAAGCAAGAGAAGAATCATGTCAGAGGATGCCTGAATTCAAAATCTAAAAGAAGCTATTTCTGTTTTATGTTGAAGTTTGAAGATACCCTTATGATCAGAATCACAAGTCAGAATCCTGGCCTTTTATTTCCCTGGTCAAAATAGGCAAATCGACAGGAATCACAATTCCTCTGGGTTTTATTTGTTTGGTTTTTTGCTTGTTTATTTGCTTGCAGCAGGAAGGAATGCAGGAGAATATCAGCACTTCATCCCTGTTCCTGGTCAGACAAAAATTTAATAAAAAATGTATTGCAGCAGGATGAAACTCAAATGTTAAACAAGCCTGAGATATAGTCAATCTCTGGAATAACAAAGAATGAGGTAGTGTAGGGAACTTCCCTGTTGCACTGAGCACTAGCCTTGTATGAAGTAAGCATCAGACACATCATGCTTGCTGGCATTTTTAAAACTCAGGTAGAATTAATTTTTTAAAAAGGTTTTGACAATGTCCCTCTACTATTGGTTTTACACTGCTATGTCTACTGACAGACCCAGTCCCTTGATCACTGTGTTGGAAGCATTGCAAAATAATATTTATTTTTATATATATATATACACACATATATATATATGCATTTTGGCTTGCTGAATTTTGCAGTTGTTATAGATGCTCACGCTTCAGTTCTCTATGGGTGTGATATCCTGCAGGTTGGAATACATCTCTTAGAGACAAACAGTTTGTATCTGGAGCTGGATTCCACTTATCACAGTTTAGATGAAGGCTTATGACTGCAAGACTTGGCAGACAAGCAGTCAGACCACATTAATTCAAATGGGTTCTATGTAAGGTTGACTGAACTGCATGGCTATCTGTGTGGCAGCGGACACAGACTCTGATACATGTGCTAAGCTGCCCAGTTTTGAAGTCTTATGTTTTTAGTACAAAACTGCTGTAACTGTAAGTTACACAAGTCAGAACCTGAATTTAAGGGCAGTGCCTGGAAAAGAAACAACCAAGGGGAGTATTTTTCCACCTAGAATGGCAGCTGAACAGAGCTTTCTAACTTGTATTTTGACATTTTTTTTCCTGGGAAGAAGTCAAGCCATCATGTTCAGGTAGAGGCTTCTCATTTCTACATCCACATTTACTCTAGTGTCTTTCAGCTGCACGATTTAAAGGTTTAACATTAGTTTAAACTTGCACATCCCTCAGTTTTAATCCTTGGCGAAGCTGCTTTACAGTTCAAAGAACTCCCTTTGTATGGGATTTGCAGTGCCAAGTAATCAGGAATCATTTGCAATCAGTATTCATTATACAGGAGGAGTGATACATGGCCCAACAGTATTTCCTCCAGGAATGCTTTGGGTAGCGGTGTACCGAAAGTGCCCTCCTCTAAAAATCTAAGAGAGGCCAGTTAAGATGAGCCACTTCACTTAAAGCTGATCAGAGCACAGGTCTCTTATGTGTGTTTTACTACTTGCAGCTTTGGGGTGGAAGGGTAGTTTCCAGAGCAGGATTATATGGAAAGCGAGCACTTGTAGTACTCGCCTTCCTTACGTGCTTTCACGCAGTGATTGGAGATGCGTGTGTTCCTGGGAAGCAAAGTTGGATTGGTTATTGTGAATGAATTACTGAGAATTTTTCCGCCCTTTTTTCTGCTCAGAAGCTATTAAATGAACATAGTCTGTACCGCTTTGACACCCACATCTTTCTGATGCCATAGTGTTGACAGAGGCTTTGGAAAGTCACATTGTACACTTTCTGCAAATCATTTGGTGAGTACATTCTGGGTTTGGCCATTCATGAACACTGGCATTGCCCATCTGCTGTTCTTCATCTGTGGTACAGCTGCTTGCTCTCGTCACCTAATATAAGCTCTGCTTCAGGATTAGAGGAGAGTATTCAACAGTGGCAGAGGGGTGGCAGCAGCAGATGGTCTGTTGTGGACAGATGTGCTCTTTCCTCTGGTGCAGAGCCTACCATCATGGGAGAAACTGTCTTTTGCCAAATGGTCATGCAAAAGCTCCACTGATGCAGATGTTCACAAGAGCTCGTTAAGACTGGTTGTAAGAGCTGCAGTTCAGAGTATGTCTATTTGTAAAAAAAGGTTTTGCAGAATTAACTAGTTCTGTGTTTCATATGCCTCCTTATTTACATGTCATCTTTTTCCTATATAAAACATGTTTAATTATTGTTTATAGTTATATCATCCATAAATATCTCATACCTTAATTCATGTGATGTTGAACAACCTGTTAATGATTTCCCTTAATCAAATGCAGATCTTTGCACATGAGTAAATAACAATTTGTCTTAATTTGCCTGTTTGCAAGGCCTTATGGGTTGCACTGTAAAAAATGTAACAGCTTTCAGAATGGGAGCAAGAACAACTGTTACCACTGGTATAAAATATTCCTATTAACAAGACTGTATTAGCAGACATATTAGCAGACAAATTAGCAGACAAATAAAAGTAAATAAGAAGTAGAACAAAACTTTCTCCTACTCTTGATTATGCAAATGTTTGGTTTGTTTCTCCACATTTTATTTCAGGTGTACAGTATGTTTGCCCAACCACTCCATGCCTTTCTGTAGGTGCTGCTGAAGGCTGTTAACAGCTGTTTCAGATGGTCAAAATAAACTATGTCATAATGACCAATACAGAGAACAAGTAAATTCAGCAGCTCTATCTTTAACAGTCTGCCCTTAAATTTGTGCTTCTCACCCCAACATCGAGCCTCTGTGTCAGGCACAGCAAGATCTGAAAGGGGCAAACACCTTAGCCCACATGGTCAAGAGTCATGTTTTGCCTTTGTGTTCAGGCTGCTCAGGTCAAGGCTGTGATATCTACTGGTGCTTCACAGCCTTTATCAATCAAAGGACCACTGAGGACTTCTAAAAAAAATTAAAAATCACCTGATATGGACTAATTATTTTGAAAATAATGCACATACCATTTTCCCAGTGCTTACACTATAGTCTTCATTTTCAACCACATATAAGCTATCATGCTTTCAATGCATATTACATTCATTTTCCCTGGTTTTATTCCTTTCCCATTCAGAGGGAGGCTTGTGTGTTTTCAAACGTTCTGCAGTTGTAGCATTGCATAATTTATGGCTCACCAGTGATTCACTGCACGCAGATTGGTAAATTGCTAGATAGGGACAACACAGGGGGCACTCAGTCTTGGTTTTTTTGTAGTCTTGTGAATATATTACTTTGGCTTTCAGAAATACGTGACCATCAGAATTGATTAATAAAAAAGTAACAGCCTCTACTCTCTGTGTAGATTTCTGAATACAAAATACAGAGAAGTTTTGACTTGCTTTTCCCGAACAAATTCAACTACTTTCTGCTGTAAGCATTAACTGATAAATTGAAGCAATTTCTCTTCTGTGAAAGAAAGCATGGAGCAAATAGGAAAATCAGTGGTGTCTAATATAGCAGGAGAAACTCATCTGAAAGCATAGCTACAGTCCCTGATGTCAGATGAGATCATTGTTAATATGAAGACAATGAGGCTTATTTAATGATACTGGTCTACTTTAATGTTGTTGCAAGAAGGTTATGTACAGTGTGGTAGCTTACTTTACATAGTACAGATAGAACAGGCTATCATCGTGAAAAAAAGTGACAAAAAATAATCAGTGAAATCATGTAATTCTCACTCTGCAGCTATATGGTGACTTGAACAAACACATTAGCTTTATACGCTGTCTGCATCTGCTGTAAAATTGGTGACAAAGGTGATTCATGGTTGTTAAAAGAACTGCTCAAGAAAAATGGACCTTTTGTTCCCTCCTCTGTCATGCTTATGTCCCTCTCAGAAAAGATTTTTGAAATGACAGCAATGCATGGGCTGGCTCTATGTGACCCCTGGCACATGCTGGCTGGCCCCCAGCAACCACTGATCCCTCCTGCTGCTGCGTGGGTCTAAGGATGGGCTGTTCTTGGGCAAGGTAGGTGGCCTGACAAGGCCAGGGATTTTACCTGACTTTTGCCAGTTGCGTTGATATGGGTTGCTGCAGCTCAACAAATGTGAGGAGACAGCATTAAAATGGTATTGAAAATGGCAAAACAGATTTAGATGTAGATGTTTCTTGTCTTGAGTTGGGATAGGTTAATTTTATACGGTCTTAACTTTTAAATAGAAACAAAAAAAGTGAGTAGATACTGTTCAGATGGGTTAGACTTGCCTGTAGCTTCTTAAAAATAGTCAGGTCACTGCTATGAGCCACATATTAACCTTCTTGAACCAAAGCAGCACTACAAATGGCCATTGCCATCTGTGCCTGTTATTTAATCCTCCTGGCATTTGTATTTTCAGGTATCTCATGCAGTAAAAAAATCAAGAAGCCTTGCATGTGTTCAGTGGGGGAAATAAGAGGTTTTTACTAGGCTTTGAGACCCAGAAACTGAACAAATTTTCCACTTGAATCCTTGTACTGTAATTTCTCTGAGTGATTACTGAAAATGCAGCATTTGGAAGTAAAGCAGAGAGCTGCAATCTACACATATGATACTTTAAAAAGACAAATGCCTCGTTTTAAAATGTCCTGTCTGAATTGTTTTTACTTACAACTACTGCTGCTTGTCTCCTTCAATACTTTCTATAGAAGAATCCTCATCCTCTTATCCCTTTGCTACTGCTTTTCCTCTCTACTCTGCAAGAGCAGGCACAAGTTTGCTCTCCATCTGGGCATTATTTGCACAGCCAAAATATTCTGCCAGATTAACAAAGAAAAGCAAGGTGATCTCATATGTTTGTCTGCTTCCTTTCATCAGCAACCTGGACTTCATCAGTTATGGGTTTTAAGAGAAAGAGAGACTTCCGAACAATGCGGTAAATTTTAGCTGTATTTTGGATATGGCTATCTAGCAGACCCCTGGTTTTTTTCTTTAAGAAAACTAAGGTTAGCTTCCTCCCTGTCTACTGAATCTACAAAAATATTGAAAGGTCTCCCTGGTTAAACAGGTATAGTGCTATGGCAGCATGTTCTGTGCTAGGTTTTGGCAAGCCAGCTATAAAGCATAATTGTACCTGCAGAAGAGGGACTAGATAGAAGCAAATCTTAGTTTAGATTGCAGCTTTCACTTATTTATCTACAAAAAGGTGGATTTGCATATTATTAAATGACTGTAACTGACACCTCTGATTATATCTCTCTTAAATACTCATGGATTCTTTAATACAATTGAAGCCATTTAGAAAAAAACCTTAGCAGAAGATTGACAATGAATCAGGTGATAGATGTGAATACCTAAGTGATATTTTGTTATTGTTTTGAAAGACTGAATTTAAGGAGGGAGTCAGAAAAAGGAGACAATTTGTATTTAGCTGAAAGCTTGTAAATGTAAGGACAATTTGTGGTTAACAACCATTCATACTCAGAGGATTAAGGACATAGTACAGTAGCTTTTGAGATAAAACTAAAAAAAATGAAGCAGGATGCTGATGCATGACCCATTTTTGCTTTTTAAATTTAGGTACTTAGAATCTACTATACATTTAACATCTACTATATATTTAACATAGCCAATTTTTTCTTTTTTTTCTGACAAAAAAAAATAAAGAACCTCTTAGAAAATTCAGGTCTGAGGTGGAGCTTTGGTGTCTCTTCTCTGAATGTTGGATGGGTTATCCATGAAGGAAAAGATGTAAAGTTAATTGAAAGAGAAAAGAGGAAAAAAAAAATCATCAGATCTGTTCACAAAGTATTTTGCTAAGTGAGACTTCTCTGGAAGGAAAGGAGTTGAGGAGGAAGGGACATTTGGAAAGTTCTGTCTGCTGAAGTTGATTTTGATTAACTTTTTATGTGTGTATCTGTTTCCTAAGTCTAGGCTCAGTTATTAGCTAATTAAGAGCAAAAGGGTGGGACATTCAACATGACTCAAGTCAATTAAATGGATTTCAAATCACTCACTTAAACCATGACTGCAAATCAACATGTACAAGCCCTGAAATTTTTCTTCTTTTAAATATGTATTTCAATAACTTATTTATTATTCAATTCAGAAAGACACATTTAATGAAAATAATCCTTTTAAAATATAACTGCATATAGCTTATATGCAGTATGATATTTCTTAAGTAACCACAGTATTGTGCTTTTAGAATTATTCAACTTATTCTACAATGAAATTATATATGTGAAAACAATTTCAGTTTCAGAAAACAAACAATTCCAGTCATCACATCCTTCAGGATTTTAGATTGGAAAATGTATTTCCCTGTAATCTCATTCACGAAACATAGGAAGTAAATGTGCTGTGTTTTCTTCCCTCAGCTTTTAATAAGTTCTGAATGTTAAATGACCCTGTGGTTGAGACGAACTGCAAAATAAACTAAACTCAAGAAACTATCTGCTTTGAACTTGTAGAACGAGGTGTTAATGCCCCCAAACCGATAGGATTTAGGACTTTAACAAGCTGTGGCTCTAGGCTGTTGACAAGAAATTTCCACCAGTCCAACGAGGTTGAATTCTTCAAGTCTTCTTTGATACTGTGTTTTATTTAGGTTTAGTAAAAGTAGGTGGTTTAGTTCTCATGGTAGATGAGAATATTTTTAATTTAAATTATGAACAGAGTGCAGGAAATTAATTTTTTAAAGCAGGCATGGCACTGTCACTGGAATGTCTTACAGAAGTACTCAGTGGTTTGTCTGGAACACAACATTAATACTCTGTAAAAAAAAAAAGTTATCCTTTCTATATTCAAACCAAAATAATGAAAATCCTGCTATTCTGCTTACAATGTCATATCCATCAGCATTGCTTGTGGGTTACCCCAACCAAAAGACCCTGAGGCCTTTGGAGGCTGTAAACCCGAATAAGGACACAGAATAAATAAGGCATAAGAGACATCCTATAGGTGAGGTACCGAAGCACTGGCTTCACAGGGAACCTCAAGGAAAATGTGGATATAGACATAAAAAAAATAGTTTTACAAGTCTCTCTCACAGGAGACTGAGGGAAGAGTGAGAAAGCAAAAAGAGGAAGAAGCAGGAGCCCTATGCCCTTGGCTTTCTCATCCCAGCGGGCTGGAGGGGTTCATCCTAGGGTGGCATTTTTCTCAAACAGCTGGAGTTCTGTCTCTCCTGAGGTCTGTGTTTCTTCTTATGACTTACTGGTCTTTCAGGTGGCAGTGTCTGACCCTTGCTTAGGTTTTGGTTGTTTACGCATGGGAGGAATACTTAAAAAAAACCAAACAAACATATGATTTTTGGGCCACACCCAAAAATCTGGCTCTGTGCTGTCTGTGACTGCCAGAGTCCTTTACAGCCTGTGCTGCATCTTCCTCAGCCCTGTGTTAACACATAGAGCCACCATCTCCTAGAAAAGAGCAAATCTGAACCTGCTAACAAAAACATCTCTAACTCTACCTGCAAGGTTAATTTTCTAAATGAACACTTACCTAGCAGAAGCTAGACTTACATCCCTGGTTCATCTGCTTTTTTTTTTGTATTTTAAATCAGTGCCTACTCATACAACAGCCCATCAGCTTGGATAACTTACAGTGATTTCCTATTGCTTTCCATTCTGGCATTTGTCTGCCTCTTCTCACCACCCTCACTTCAGATACTAACTTTTTTCAGTAGGAGAAGCAAGAGCGAGGATTTTAAGGCTGGTGGAGAAGAAACATGGGGAAGGAAGGGCAGAGCCCAGTTGTGCAGCAGGGATTTGGGGCAGTCATTGATGCTGTCACTGCTCAAGGAGAACACAGTGACTCATGAGGTAACCTGCCGTGTTATCCTGCAGATTGTCCATGACCTGAGCAGGTGTGTATCAGGACAAATGCATCTGGACCTGGCCCAATTTGGGACTGCTCTAGTACCTTTTTTAGGTAAAATTCTCACAAATTGTGGAAGGCCAGAAAGCATGAATAATGCAATCTGCCCTTCCAGAGATCAAGGGCACCCTTGTCATGAGCATCTGTGATGTTCATGGCTTTCCTGATATGTGTAAATATGCTGTGAAACAGGGCGTGGTACCTCAAGGAGATGCTTTTTTGACTTGCCATACAGTAAGCAGTACATGTTCCTCCCCAGCACCATTGCCGAGGAACCTTTTGAAGCCTCTTATATATTTTGGTGGATGCTTTTTCCCCGGTTAGGAGCAACATCCATCCAGCTTGGAATTAGTCACATTTTTGTCTTCTCTCTTTGAAAACTGACCAGTGACATATTGCTGCTGCACTGTGGGCAGAGGGAGCATATTGTTATGGCAGCTTTCATTTAAATGCAGCTGCAAAAATTATGTTACGAAATCAGCTCTCTGCTGTCATTGAATTTGCTCTCTACAGCCCTATAGGTCAGGGCAAGGTGTACCAAAATGTGTGACATGCTCAAAAGCAAGAAGCCATTTAGAACAGAAACATCAATGGAAAATAATTGACCAGAGCCAGCAAAACCCTGTATTAAATTACCAGTGATAGATAAAAGGACAACTGCACAGCTTTGAATAATGGAGCTTTGCATCTTTCTCTTAGCATCAGACCAAGATTGAATTAAAATCCGAGGTGTCCAGTCCCTGCTAATGGCACCTCTGAAAAACTCCAGCTGCATTTGCACTACAGTCCAAGGGAATAAAAATATCTTCTTCTTTTTTCCTAAAAAATAACTGAGGTCAGCATTTTGCTTGAGCATTTACACAGAAAATTCAAAATGCATAGTCTTAGTATTGCTGAGTATTGCAGGAGAAAGAAATCCCATTTGTTCTTTGCCACAATAATGAAAAAAAAAGCAAGAAAGGAAATTGTTATCATTTCAGCAATCACAACTCTCTACCATCTCGCGTAGGAACTGGTATTCCCTTTCAGATGCAGCAGCACAAAGACTCATGTCTGTCAACAGAGGCATTAGTAGTGGTTTTATGCTAGGAAGAAAACCCAGAGCACTCCCTAGCTTCCACCTTCTACTGTTCATCTGCATCATGTCCATCATGGCCCTACATGACTGGGAGCTTCAGAGTGCTGGAAGGAGTCTCCTCCACCCTTTGTGGCCAGGGGAAAGGTTAGGAAACCCCTATGTTGAGGAGAACACAACAGTTGTTCCCTTCCTAAGCTTGATGGATGTAGAGGAAGATAGGGAATAGGGGAAGTGTCAGTTAATATCAGTGAAGGTGTTCTGCACCACCCCCCTCCAACCCACCCACCCCCCCCAAAAAAAAGGATTAAATGTTGCCAGAGACGATAAAGCCAACTTGGAACAACACCTACAATCTTTCAGAAAAAGTATACTGTACAAACTTGACACAGTCCTTTAACTGAGACTTGCTAGCTTTTAGTTTTTTAGGTCCTCTTCTCTACATCAAATCCCCAAAAAGATCCCTCTGCTGGTGGCATTTGGCACAGATCCATTAACTTCAGTGGAGTTGTGACAGTGCAGGCCAGAGGACAGATAAATGCTACTAAGACTAATAAATGCTACTATCATTGCTTCCTCCTGGCCCATCAGATGCTAAGTACCACTGATCTTAAAAAAAGGGATGTGTCAGCAGCTTTCCTGATATCCCGGCTTTTGTTTGAGAGCTGATAGCCCTTGGCATCAAATATCTTGATTGCTGTGCTCACTAGACTACCTCTTAGAGAATATTTCATCTGGGACTTTACTTTTTTACTTGTATTCTCTGTTTCTAGAAAAATTGCTGCCGTTATGGTCACAAAATCACAGAATGGTTGATGTTGGGAAGACTGGAATTATTAATCATTAGAAGCAGTTCCTTCCTTGCCCACGGAGAACAACAGATGCTGAAGTAAGGCTTTAAAATCACTGAACTAATTCCTTTCCTGAAAGCTTTTTTCTCCCCCTTTTTTATTTGATACTTGCAAATTGTGCAGAAAGGAAAGCTTAAAATAATACTGTATTTTAGACCATCTAGGTTTACAGTAATCTGCAGTAAATGATATTCTGCAAGTATACATTTCAATGTGTTATATACATGTGTCTATGGGATAGATACAAAACAGAAAGCTTTTTTCTCTTTTTGATTATACATACCCTTCAATAAGTACTTCATGCACGTGTATATCCATTTGAAGCATACCTGCAGCATCAGTTAGATGTGTAAATGGAGGGATTATTTTTTGGACCTCTACTTCATTAATTTTAAGTAGATAGTCCAGAGCAACGTGATGTCCACCAAGAAAAAAAAAACAAAAAAAATTTGTTACCGAAGCCTCTAAATAAAATTCTGTAGCCTCTCTTGTAAATTTTGTATTCTTTTTGGTGCATGCTCCTGTAAGTTATGCATACCTCTGCACAGCATAAAATAAAGACCATATCATAAAACAAAGAATAAAATATTTGGTAGTGCTGGGCATTTTCCATCAGCAGCTGAAATATGTGTTTTTCTGATTACTGAGGGAGGCTTTGGCTGATGTGAGATTAACAGAAAAAGTAAAGCTTTCCTACATTTGAATAGTAATGATTTCATTATTCTTTTTTTCAGATTTATTTCAGAAGAAATGCAGACATTTATTCTAATACTTAACCTATTCTTACCTTATAGGCTTAAAAATTATTTAAGGAAGGGCATTTCTTCTGAACTTTTTTTCAGATTTATTTCAGAAGAAATGCAGACATTTATTCTAATACTTAACCTATTCTTACCTTATAGGCTTGAAAATTATTTCAGGAAGGGGGTAAAGGAGTTCAGCTTATTTACTGCAGCAGAACATTTTTAGACAAATATTAAGCAAAGTAGACAGACACACCATAATATCTCAGTTCACAGTGTGTTCATGAGAAAAGACTTGCTGTGTCAAATTTCATAGATTTAGCCAAGTCTGGATAGGTTTAGCTTTCAAAATATGATGGACTCATCACAGACTGTCTGTCAAGGGAAGTAAACTAGGTAAATCCTCAAATAAAGGTAAAAGAATAAAGCTGCAGTTTTTGCTTGAAACTTTAAACAAATGATTTCTCATTGGCTGTATATTTTGATATTTTTTCTCACTATGATCATAAGAAGAGGCAGGTAAGTCAGAAGGATAAACCGTTCCAAGGGAACTAAACACCAAGGATTATTTATTAGATGTGGAGCACCAAGGCTCATAAGGCTGTATGCAGAGAGCTCAAATTGAAAAGAAACTGATTTCTGATCCACTCTCTTGCTGATAAACTGTAATTGGGACCTGACTGAAAATGAGGAGTCTTTCGCTCTTTTCCACCATGTCTGACCTGACAGCCCTGGTCATTTCCTGCCAGAAGCTGGAATAGGCTTTCTCAATCACCTGCAAAATGCATTTAGCTTGCTGAGAAAAAGCACTTGAGAAGTATCTTGAAACACTTCTAAATTACTAAGCAAAATGGGATGCAGAACATGAGGAAGCATTTGAAAAGTAGAACAGCATTATAAATAGGGATTCAGCAGCGGATCTTCAACAAATCAGTGGTGCTTATTTGATTATTTTTCCAATCTCTTGTGCAAATGCTATCCCAAAGTACTTCACCATCATTGATGGCAGGACCATTCACAGCCGTGTCTCCCAGAGTCAAGGCATGCCAAGCAGCTCTGCATAGGCTTCTTGTATCATTCAAATACGCTGAAGCAAATGACCAGTAAAAATGCAAGCTTTGCACTGGATTTGCTCCTGGCCTTTGCTCCCATCCCACTTTACAGGCTGATGGGGAATTTCAGCTTTCCTGTCCCAGGCAGCACTAGGCTTTGAGCCAGAGCCAGAGACCTGCTACAATTTCAGGAAGGACTTTCCTGAAGCTCACAGTGCCTGAGGGTGACATGGGGCAGGTTAAAAGGCGCAATGTCAATATGACTTTTTGGCTGGCTGCCAGCATTCAAGGATGAGAAACGTTGTAACAGGAGAGGGAGAGTGACACGGAGGTCACCAAGGAAGTCCGCTCTGATGCTGAACTGTCCACTGTGGTCCTGCTGTGGTTACACAGCTGCCTTCTCCAGACTCTTGATCCCAAGGTGTTGCTGTGAGTGCTTAACTTCCTTTTTGTGTTTCGTGGCTGCGTCCTCACTTCCATGCTGTAAGATAAGAACAGTCCCTGTGTTCTTTGGAATAGAAACATCACTGAACAGATTTTATGATGTCTTAAACCCCACTGGAAAGTACACAGAGCCCTCCTATGACATCGAGTCCTGGAATTTTGTAAATACTCTTCTGAGCTATTTCTTCAGCATGAAAAACAACGTGTTGAATGCCGGAGAGACAAGTGACATTAGGGTCTCAGGACACACAGCAGTGTGCACTGGCACTACCAAAAGAAGTAATTGTGGGGACCTTTGTCTACACCTTTGGAGACCACAGCTGAGTTCAAGCTCTTTCTCACTACTTTTCAATACCCAAGAGGTAATATGGCAGTTTAATTTTTACTGCCTTTTTTGAATATTGCTTTATTAACATCATTTTTCTTGTTAGTGGACCTGATCTGCAGAGGGTCTTGGATATTAATTTTGTAAAACAAGCTGATCCACAGAGGGCCTAGCTTGAAAAAAAGTTTTGATTATAACTACTTTCTTGTGTCATTGTTCCACAGAGAAATACCAAAGAATCTGTCTCTCCCCATAGACATGGTTGAATGACAATGTATCTCCTGCTTCCTCTTCACTCTCCTTTATTTGGTTTTTTGAGCCCATCCCAATATCTGGTAAACCCTCAGCACTTTCTTTTTGCTTCACATAGCTTTGCATTAAACCTTTTAGGAATTCTTAACTGCTTCATTCATGCCTTTCTCATGGTTGGGTCTCCCTGCCATGTAAAATACCCCACTGTTCTATCAAAATTACTTGTGAAAATCCATCTGTTCCATAAAGACACCCATTATCATTAAACACGTACTTTGTTGCTCTGCTCTGTTATTAGGGAGACTGTATTATACAAGCTTTATCCTTAAGTCGAAGGGAGAGGTTTATTGCATTTGCCTTCCATTTTCCATCAAGAGAAAAGCATCGTGTGTGCTTATGTTGCCCATAAATACCATGTAATACAGTTTTCTTTAGCAATGCTTTATAGTGACTAATTGGGAAAGTAATTACTCAACCTCTGTGAGAAGAAGTTGAGCTGTGGCAATTTATTCACATCTTTATGCATAGCAGCTAATACTTGAGATTCCATTAGCTGCAGGAGCACAAAAATTTTAGAAACTCATTGTTGTGTGTTTTGTTCACTGTCATGGTTTAACCCCAGCCAGCAGCTAAGTACCACAGAGCCACTTGCTCACTCCCCACCAGTGTAATGGGGGAGATGGTTGAAAGAGCAAAAGTGATAAAATACGTGGATTGAGACAACGACGGTTTAATAGATGAAGTAAAAGACATGCACATAAACAAAGCAAAATAAGGAATTCATTCAACAATTGCCATCATCAGCCACATGTTCAGCTACCTCCAGGAAAGCAGGGCTCCATCATGCATCGTAGTTACTTATGAAGACAAATGCCATCACTCTGAATGTCCTCCCTCCCTCCTTCTTCTTCACTAGCTTTATATGGTGAGTATGATGTCCTACGGTATAGAATATCCCTTTGGTCAGCTGGGGTCAGCTGTCCCAGCTGTGTTTCCCCTGCAGCTTCTTGTGGGGGTGTGAGAAGGAGAAAAGGCCTTGAGACTGTGCAAGCACTGCTGAGCAATAAGAAAAACATCCCTCTGTTATCAACACTGTTTTCAGCATGAATCCAAAACAGAGCCCCACGCCAGCTACTATGAAGGTAATTAAGTCCACCCCAGCCAAAATCAGCACATTCGCTTAGACTTGAGGCTGAGTCATAAAAAACATGCATTTTGAAGAGGAGGTTTGTGATTAGAGCTGGAGGGATGATCTCTGTGTTTAATCAGCTTGTTCTATTCTAATAAATATATTGTAGAGTACAATAATGTTTAACTTTTATTCATACTGGAAGAGATGGATCTAGATTCCCTTGTTATTGATAGGTGTGGGGTTTAGGATTAAGGATGTATTTAGATACCTTGAAAGAAAGCTGGATAAGTATTACTGACACTTGACAGTATACAACATGACTGGACAGTCTGTCCAGTGCTGAAGATCACTAACATGCATGGAGGGAGGGAGTGGGAGAGGGCAGAAAGGGTGCTGGATGCTTGCCTCCTCTTTTGTGTGTTAGAAATCAGACAGATCAAGCTATTCTCTTGAGATATCTGATAGGGAGAAAATTTGCAGTTCAACAACATTCTCTTATGATGAAGATTTGTTATGAAAATTTTGTTTTCTTTAAATTTTCAAGTTTCTATTGTTATACTTGCTAAGACATGCATGTTAAAAAACTTACCATAGTTCAAACACACACTGTTCAAACACCTACATCTGTACTTCAAAGTTATTTGAGTATGCATATGACTGTTTAGCCCTTCAAGTCTGCCTGGTTGTCCCTTGGCTGCACTTCCAATAATTAACACCTGATAACACTATCTTCTGAGCAGGAATCGTTCTGATAGCAATACATGCAAGAGCAAGAAAATCAGAAGCAATTAAAATGCTCGTTTTTACTATCAGTAGCTCCATGGGAGATGGAGCAGCAAGCTTGCCCAGGCTGACCTCACCAACTCTGAAGTTTTCACTAACTTCAGCAGAAAACATGTATACTTACTTACTTTGAAATATCCTTATATGAAAACTTGTAAGGCTTTGTTACACAAAGAAATCCAGGAAAAAAAAACAACCCTTCTCATTAATTCTTGGATTGGACAAAATATAGAGCTACAAAAAGGGGTGAAGAAGATGCAGCTGCCACATCACTAATCCAGTACATACACGAAGAAAGAAAAACGTGGAAAGAAGGTTAAAGAGAAAGGTTGGGTGTACTTGATAGCTGCAGATGGTGGTGATGTTGAGTGTCAAGTGCATAAAACTAAAACTAAAGCAGCACAGTGATCAAGGAGAAAACACCATCAGTTAGACAAAATACCTGTACAGGCAACAAAACAAGATTGAAAGCACAGCTCCTCTCTAGGCAAGAAAGTGAATAAATATGTACCTCAGAAGCCCAGGGTATGGATAAAACTGACTCTCTGCTCAAGACTTGCTTCAGATCTGTTCAGACCAAACCTGCACGCTTCCAAGCAACGCCTCACTTGCCCTGATTCTCTCTCTTTGTAAGGGCATCATTTAGCCCCACAATATATGTTCTGCTCCAAGAATTGATCTTATTTATCATTCTTACAATAAATAGTGAGCACTGTGTTTTCAAACAAAGGATGTAAGGAATCTTGCTGTTTAGGACTCTTACTCAATTCGGCATTAGGGAATTAATTCTTGTTTCAGTTTGGCTACTTCTTGGTAGCTGATTGCCCTTTACTGTGGTGGAGCAATAAATCAAGAGAGTCACACATCTACAGTTGAATTTCTTTCAAACAAACAGTGTCAGCTTATGAAAAAATGATAACCCTGTAATTTAATGCCTCATACCCCTTCATTTAAAACATATCATGCAGCTGCCAGAATTGTGGCCTAAAATAGATTGATAACAGCAAGAAGAATTTTGAGGAGTTCTACCTTTTCTCGTTATAGAAACCTGACTTCGGAGTGGAGTTCTTTGGTATATGGACGATAAAAGAAAACTAGGCTGTTTTTAGCAAGCAGTTTTCCGTTTGGTAAAACCTGAGTGTATGACTTGCTCTACTATTTAACTGTGTTTTTATTTTTCACTTCTAAATAAAGGGGGCTGTTAGGTACATACGACCACAGAGGAAGTCACCATTAAAACTTCAGTCTGCCTAAATGTCTGTTGTGCTACTACTAGACTGCTTAGCTGAAACCAGGATTTGGTCTGTACATATTCCCTGCTATCGAAACCTGTTATCAAAGGAGCCTCTGGCCCATCATTCATGGGACACGTTCACTTTTCTGCATCACAGGAGTGCAGTGCAACAAACAACAGACAATGTCTGAGATTTCTGTTTGATTTTCCTTGCTATAGCCAGTGTATGTTAGCTCCATGGGCCTGTATTCTAATATACGTGTGATCCTTTCCCAGTCTGGTGGGTGATCCTTTTCCATACCACTCCCAATGGGAGGGGAATGCCAAGAAAAGTTGCAGCTCCAAAATAAATACAGGTATTAGTAGAATTGTATGAAAAATATATATATATATCTTCACAAATGCATTTCATAGCATACGGCTATTTTTTTCTGTAAACACAGCATACTTTTACTGTACATTGGAAGCTCTTTTTGGTGGGAGAGTCTGATGGAAAGCTACCTGTACATTAACTGTCATTTCAGAATGACTCTAGAAAGCAATCCCTTAAATCTTCAACGATGTCTTTCTGACAGGTTTATAGTCTCTGCAAATTGTTGGTAAGAGCAGCGAACAAACTTGTCAGCAATTCTGGCTCTCACTGCTCTAATTTGAAGGAATATGCCACGTGCTGGAAGAAATAGCTTGTTAAGCGGAACTGATAAAATACACACTGTGGTGATGCACAAGTGTCTGCCAGAGCTTAATGCTGCCCATGACTGAGAAGGTTAAACAATTTTGCTCTAGAAGTGACTCGGTATATTAGAAAAATTGGAACAGTCACTGCAAAAGGAATGGAGAACCTTTGCAAAAAAACAGTACTCATGCTGCTGACCTTCAAGCCCTAACAAATTTGCTTGATCTTACTATTTGGAGGGAGACTGACAATGTGTGGCTGTGGACTGGCGGCTGTGTTGCCTAAGAGGGCTTCTCTGCACCCAAGACTCTGCTGTTTGCCACACTTGCCTCTCCACACTTTGCCTCTCCAGTGGAAGCACCTTGCATTAGACAGTGTCCTGCTCTGGCTCTGTGCACCAGGCATAGCCGTGGTAGGCTGTCGGTGAAGAAAGAGAACTGGAGATGGCTTGTGAGATCTTAGATGGAGGGTACTGCACTGCATTAAAGGTCTGAGAGATGCAGGTGCCCTGGCAAGGGACCAAGTAATCAAGACTAAACCAAATGCAGTAGATCTGACAGGCTCGCAGGGATCTGCATAGATGTCATAAGAAATCTATCCATTCAATACCTCTGAGCAAGCTTCAAAGGTTAAAGATGGTTGGACTACATTTTTTAGTCCAGTATTAGAGTTCTCAATCTGTTTCTTTTTTTTAAAAAAAAAAATCTACAGGACAAAACCTGAGCCTTTTGAAGCTCTGGGTAACAAAGGAGTTAAGGCAGGTTCCACTGCCTAGAATCTTAGGGCTCCAATATGTGCTAATGGTGCTGAGGAGCCTCACCTGAGCCTCCACCCATGCTGCATGTTCCTGTGTCTGAGAGCTCCATTTCAGCTCAGGCCTGGGAACCCAGTCTGTGATTGAGCTATGTTAGAGATGACCCTGTCTCTAGCTCTGTCTCCTGCATGGGTCTCAGATATGTTTGTGGGTAGTGCATTTTCTGAATGGAGCCCAGGCATGTATCGTAGCTTCTCTCCAGTTCTGCCTCCAGTCCAGTCCATGTTGTAGCCTTACCTTTAGTCCTATCTGTGGCATCATCTCCTTTTGCTCCTGACTGAGCTCCCTATGGTGTTTGGGACTGATGATAGACCCTGTCACTAGCACCCAGCTTTCCCTGATGTGCACAGGCCCTCTTGGACTGTGCTTCACGGGTGACAGTATGTCCTGTGCTGAGGTTGCCCTTGGCCCCCAGCTTGCCTGCTCTTAAGGAGCAGCAGCACTTGATGCTCCTTGCCATGTGGTTTCAAATCTTTGTGTACATTTTAAGTGTAGCATATGTTCTGAGTTTGCACTCACAAGTCGTCTGATAGTATAGGCAAATTATATTTTGGCTATCCAAACAGCCAGTTAGAAATGTAAGGCAGCCATATGAATGTGCCAATAACCAGCCGTCGTGTGCAGCATTTAGTAGTAGCTTGTAGATCTGCCAATGTCCTTAAAACCTGAACAGAAGAGATGGCCAGGCCTGTTGTCTCTGCTGAGCATGGAAGGTAGAATACTTCCTTTCAGGAGTTACTTTTTTTTCTCCTTGCAGTGCTTCATCCTGTTGTTATTTCTATGCTGGAGCACTGTAAGGCTTAGTGTATTAGCTGTAGTCCCCACAGCACTCAAGTTCGACTCCTTCCCCATGGCAGCGCTCTGACATTTGCAATCAGCAGGCACTATTACAATCAGCTGAGCTCTTTGAACTGAAAAGCTTCTCATAAACAGAGTGGGCTTATCTGCTGCTTAAGACGGTCGTGGGCTCCAGACTGTGTCAGGATTTATTCATGCAAATTAAGAGATTGCACCAGTGCAGGTGGTAGACAGTAGGGAAATTGTCTCTTTAAATTTTGAGAACCAAAACAAAGCAAGGAAGGGCTCTAGAAGGAAATGATGCAAAGACCTATAGGAATAAAACTGCTTTCTTAAACTGTGTGTTTTACCTCATTTCCAGCTAAAACAACATTTTCTCCCATTTCTTGGCCCCCTTAAATGACAGTGTTTTAGTGTTTGGTATTTCAATAACTGAAGGAGGTTTAAGAACAAATTAATTGCCTTCAAGAAAAACCTTAAATGTTTGGAACTTTCTTCTGTCCTCGTGATTTTGTGACAGAAAATTCAGTTTCTAATATTTCTTTCTTAGTCAGCCGCAGTGCTGTCACCAGTTTCACAACATCCTGTTATAAAATGTTGAAACAAAGCATAGGTCTGAGAAACTTTTGTGGGTTGAGTCATTAAAATTTTGAGTTATGGAAGTCCAGATAGACGATATCCGTAGCTCTTCCCTTCTCCACTGATGCAGTCACTTGATCGTAGAAGGCCATTAGGCTGGTCAGACAGGGCTTGCCCTTGCTGAAGCCGTGCTGACTGTCTCAAATCACCTCCCTCTCTTCCATGTGTGTTAGCACAGCGTCTAGAATGACCTGTTCCGTGATATTCCCAGGCATAGACTTGGGGCTGACAGGTTGGTTGGTAGTCCGTAGGGTCCTCCTGTCTATCCTTTTTAAGAGTGAGTGCAGTGTTTCCATTTTTGCAGTCGCCAGGATTTTTCTGCTGGTTCCAGGGAGCTTGCTTACAGGCAGCACTAGGTGCAGTTTTGCAACATCCGTTCTGTGGTGAAATTGTGATTACCCATGGCAGTTTTACCTGTTTCTTAATGCCAGCTTCCACTCTCTCGAGTAGCACTTCTCTTTCACTTGTATTTGTCCACTTAATATACATCTAAACAACAGCCACGCTTTTTTCCTCTCAGTGCTCAGTCTAGCAGATCAAGTGGTATGCCCTGATTTAATCCTCTCTGCGTGCCAGTGGCCTTTCATTGTACCTTTCCTAGCTTGAGTTAATCGTTACCTTTATGGCAATACTATAGACAGAATCAAGAAATGCTGCAGCCAATGTCTGCTATAACGGCCCTAATAATTCTCTCAGGAAATATATTTCCAGTTGTATATTAGGTCAGTTTTTGATTTGTTTTGTGGCTGCATCACACTGATGCTATAATAGAGAGGCTGGCGTCAGCTAACATGCCTTTGTCATCTCCAAATGATCTGTGAGGCTACAGGAGAAGTTCAAGGCATTTCTTGCACTTACATAATTTTGCACTTTGTATGAATTTGTTTAATCAGCATCTCTTACCCCTGACCTTGAGGTCATGTAGCAAATTCTGCATAATATTTCAGTCTTTGAGCATTGATGATGGCTACTAATATCATATCATCAGTGTTTTTCATTAGCAAATCTATGCTCTCAGCTGAGGTCTGTAATGTCCCTGTATTTTCTAGTTGTTCTCACTCATTTCCTAGCCAGTATTGCTGGACACTTCTTTTCATCTCGCTTCTAATATGCATCTTTCTCCCTTCTATTTGCGGAATAGATTATCTGTATGTTCCTCTGCTGGTGAGCTGTCAGCTGTTAGCATGCGCCCTCCAGGCAGTTTTCAATGAAGAAAATAGTGCTTATAGTAGAGAAGAAAAGTCGAGAAAGCAACCAGCAGCCTTCCCATCCCCTTCCTTTACTCAAACAACAGCTAAACAAGAAGTGCTACAAAGTCAGGTCAGCTTGGGGTCACACAGTCATATATGCTGAGAGGCCTGTTTGGGGACCAAAAAGAAAGAATGAAGTTAAAAAATAGTGTTACTGGTGAGATGCTCTTCTGCTTATCTGTTTATCAGATTAAGCTACACAGTTCACAAGCTCCTTGAGATGGGATCATCTTTCACTGTTAGTATCTGTGATTATTTGTTTATTCAGCATGGTCTTGAGAGTTCTCTTATGGAGATACCAGAATGCAAATTTTAAAATATCTCTCTCCTTTTCCTCAACCCATAACTGTTAAAAAAACTTCCTTAGAGCAGGTTACAGCCTATGTAGCAGCCACAGAATGCTTGGAGTAGAAAACCTGCTTTGGTTCTGGTACCTAGTTCAAAGGTGACTCTGCAGAGTCGGCATGTCTGGAGTATTTATCAAGAGGTCCCCTGTCCTCTTAAGGCCTCACTATGATGAGGTGATGAAGAAATTAACCTAGCTTAAGTTGTAGATACTCTGCCGTCCATGTTAATTGAACTATAATAGAGTGAACTGTTAGTTTTATTTCAGAGTCTCAGTGAGATCAACAAAACAAGTATAAAACAATACTTTAAAAAGTACACCTTTTACATTGTTACCAAATTGCTCTGGACTTTTGTTTGATTGTCACAGAAATACTCAGGTTGCAAGGGAAATCTGAACACAAAGGTTGCTCATGACCTGAGAAGTCATATATGCAACATATATAATGTAATGTGCTAATATCAAAATGTATGTTCCAGATGCAACTTAATTGCTTGGCAGAAGCTAGAAACAACAATTTATTTATTATTTTCATAACTGTTTATTGATGGAGGAACTTCTAGCAGCACAGCATCATTTACAAGCAGTAGGCTAATTCAGAATCCTGGAACGTGTCCTCTAATTTGGATCCAGGTTCTCTTGGAGAATGTGCCAATTTTTGTATTTCTAGAAAAACTTTCATCCTGAAACATTTCTAAAGTTTTTGCTGGAAAAATTCTCATGATAAATTTATAAAGGCCCAGTCTGTTTTCCTTAAGGACGAATTATGGCAGCTTCTTTACTAGGATGGAGTCTTTTGCTTCAGGGAGACTTGAGGAAACAGATGCTAACTTCCATTATTTTGGTTCTATATAAAGAGAACATCACTGATTTCAGTGGTGCTGTCGCTGAGTTACACAATGACGTGAAAGTCAGTCCTTCTGTAAATTCCAAATATGAGCAATGAGTTATCATGTTAAATAGTTCAGTGAAGAGTGTTAGTAGACTTCCGTAGGGAATGTCTCTGTGAAGCATGCCTAGTGAAATTTTAATTATATGGGGGTCACCTGTGCCTGCTGCCCTGCAAGGAGGGGAGAGCACCGAGTGCAGTCCAGGGCCAGACAGGCAAGGCTGCCCGGGAGCCTCTTTTCTCCTTACAAACCTTGACCAGGCTCACTGCCCCCTCACTGAGCTTCTGACACCTCGAAAGCAGTTCTCGCTGCTTCCCCAGCAGCAAGACAGCAGAGGGAGCTTACAAGGGGCTGAACTTGTAATTCGTCTGTGTGAAGCATGGCTACTGTGCGGCTGAACTGGCAGCTTCTTCCTATTGGAGAGAAGAGGGTGTTTGTTCCCAACGCACTGGCTTAGGAAAAGCATTGCTTTTCCTCAAGAGGTGCATCAGTTGTGTGCCATCTCTCATATCGCTAAGTTATTGTTGAATCCAGCTCTGGGTCTCTAATGAAATAGCTGATTTTCCCCTTTTATTACAACCCCCCATCCCCACCCC
>NW_010387824.1:28420-41449 GCF_000710305.1 Buceros rhinoceros silvestris
CACCCCCACCTCCACCTCCACCTAGTTTATTGTGTAGACTGGAAACCACTGTCGTTTACCACATTAGGCAGTACTTGTTACTTATTAACAGGACTGCATGAACCTTGAGAAGATTCAGACCAGACAGCTTTTTTCAAGTTACATGGCTCTTGCAGGATTCAGTTCTTAAAACTTTGTTTAAACAGGGTTCTAATGTGGAGGAACTGGACCACCTAAAGGACTTGCAGGGAGATGTGATGGACTACGGGGAGTGAAAGGGCATGAAAGGGAGTGAAAGCCCATGAAAAGGCAAAACACACAGCGTAGCTCTCCTTGTTTCATCTGGGGAGTCTTAACAGTATGTGTTTCTTGTTTTACAAAACAGAAGTTCTGAGTACTCCTACCTTCGTACTTGTTGAATAACACTTTGCTCAAGGATTGGGGTGCGATGTTGTGTTGATAAACCTTTAGGAGCCTGAACCCTATAGAAGTGTTTCACTGGTGAGCTGCAGCTATGCTGCAGCCACTATTGCTAGAGATTTCTTGAGTATATTCTTCCATTTCATTAACTCAAGACACAGAACAGTGATGTAATTGTTGTGATTTGCTTTAAAGAGTAGGATTATTCTAAGATAAGAATCATTACAAGTTTTCCCTCCAGCTATTCATGTGAAGGCAATTTGGACAAAGCTTTGAAAAATGAGAAGGCAGTATAGCATAGAGGGAGCAGAGGGAGTTATGTACATAAGCACTAAACAGTTCAAATTAGTTTTTCAAGGACGTTAATAGATCTTGCCACACTCAATCTTTTATCCACGTTTTCTTCCACTGCTGATTATTAGAGTAAAGGGTGAATGCAGAATTCAGGTGAGGTGAGGTGAACCTTATTATATTAACTTTGTAACTAAACATGGCTTAATCGAATGAAACTGTTTTGAGGAACCAATGTGTATTTGGATGGCTAATTCATATGCCATAAAACTATTCATCTGCCTAACAGAATTTTCAATTTATAAGATCCAGGACCTCATTCTACTTATATTAAATCAATTATAAAGATGTTCTGAATTTCAGTGGAAGCAGAATCAGGGCATAACTCACGAATATTGCAGTCTAAAATGAAAGATTTCTAAAACTAGGAATGAGGCAGAGAAACGCAGGGCCCTGGCAGCTGATAGCCAGTGGCCTGGCCCATTACACTGCCTGCTCTGCAGCATTTCCATCCAAAAGTGACAGGCGTTGTGTTTAGAAAAGGCACTTGTACTATTCCCTGTGACCAGCCTTTCTGATGGGTGAGCTTTCCTCTCTGAAGTGCTAAAGACACAGTTCGTGGCCTCACCTCTGAGGGGTCGCTCAGCATTTAGAAGAAAGGTGAAAAGGTGAATAGAATGTCTTGCTGGCTTTAAATCCAGAAGAATATATTCTGCACAGGATTTGTTAAAAGTAGAAGTAGAGACAATGTTATATGTCTTCAGGGCTGAAATCGGTAACCTATAGCCAGCTACCAGAGCTGACAGACACTGCAGAAATACCTTGGTGCTCTGTCAGGGATGCAAAGATGCGTGCAACTGGAGTGAGCGTTTGCCTCCCACTCTCAGGAATGGTAGCCCTGGTGTATGGCCTCCAGACTTGCTTCAGGATGCCTGCAGACTCACTCATGTGCATGAGGATGGAAAGCAAGCCTGCAAGCAGGTTGCTATTTGATTCACTTGTTCTGTCTGTGAACCATCCCTTAGGGAAAGGAGGGAAGATGACTTTTATAAACCTGGAATAAAACCTCCTCTGCTTAGTAACTCCCTCCCTCAATTTCTCTAATTGTTTTATTTAAAGCCCTCCCTGGACCAAGAATGTTTTCTGAAAATCTCAAATCCTCTACCAAAATAATATTTATCTGGTGGTTGAGGGCACTATCTGAGTAGGACAATGGAGAAAATGCAAGCAGAAATAGATGTGCTTTTGGACAGCTGAAGGCAAAAAATCCCCAAAGGATGGTCTTTAAATATATTTTAAAAAGCCCCAAGAAATAGGAAAAGTGCACATAAAGACAAAGAATGTTAATCATTTCAATAGTTTTTGCAAGCTTAGTTTGCAGTAAATAGCACTTGCAGGCTAAAAAAATGCTCAGAGGAATTGGTTTACTTTCAATTTAACATATGGGAGAAAATGACTCTAAAGCCTCTGTATTTTAGAAAAGAGAATACTCCCAAGAGTTTACATCTCTCACCAAGGTGGACAGAGAAGGAAAAGCAATATGGGTTTGCTTATAAACAATCTGGAAACAGAGAGGCAGTTAAAAGAAAAATTGGAGCACTTGGAAATATCACCTAAAACTTAAGTAGCCATACTGTGACAAGATAAGGGTTTTTAAAAACATTTTCACTAAATGAATGCTAAAGGGAAAAGTTAATTACAGCAAAAGTGTGAAAGAGCAGATTGTTAAATAATAAGTTTCAAGCAAAGAAGTGACCAGGCTTGTTGCATTTTTCATGCAGGTCCTGGGGACACATTGTGGTCATCTAAGGAGATGAATCATCTCTTAACTGTTGTATTGGATGGTTTTTAAAAGCTTCATCTCTGAAATCCAGGAAAAAAGCTCACAGTGAAACACATCCTCAGCTTACTCTTTCCAGAAAAACCCCTGCAAGATAGAAAAACCAGATAAGCACAGAAGTTCATTGCAATACATTAGGGAGACGAGACAACTTTGAGACCATTTTGGAGGATTGTTTGTGGAAAAGTTCTGAGAAAGCTCGGTGCCACCTCTGTGGGGAAGACCCTGCTTGTTTTGATCTGTGGGAATCTCTGGGAAATGTTTCAGAGCTTCCCCTCTGTCTTCTGTTTTTTGGGACAAGGATTCTTCATGCCAGGAGGACAGGCTTTGATAGAATGGCTCTGGGCTCAGGTCATCTATCCTCCATGGCTTGGGCCCAAGGAAGGAGTTTAGGACCTGGTGTAGGCAACGTGGCACCGTCAGTTCCATTCTCTTACATGCAGGTTTTGTCCTTTCTCAAATGCCTTGGTCTATTGTAAATGCAGTAAGATTAGAACAAAATCTACCCTAAATTCAGATTACTAAAAATTGAAATGGTGAAGGCAATAGTATTCATAGAACTAAATAAACAATGTCAACATACATTATTTTGAAATTTATTTCATAATTCATCTTAATATCTTATTGCACCACAGTACTACTGAGAAATAGGACCACATATCTACTTTACAAATATTTTGTATCAAGTAGGTATTCCAGTTTTAAATCTGAATTATTCTCTTAATTATCTCCTGCAAATTGTGTATTTAGGTGCAGCTGCTGGTTAAGAAGAAAAAACATCCTACATACAGATCACTTTTCTGGTCTCAATCCAGATCTATATTAGAAATGTATATAGGTTTATAAATATAGCTCTATATTAGAATGTTTATAAGTTTTGCATGTTTTGCATAGCAGGCAGAGAAATTTAAATTTATATGCTACATACTGGTATAATGTCTATCCAATCCGTTTAACCTATTTGTTACTTCTGTGCGATTTACCTGGTCAACCTCCACAATTCTTAACTCTTTTCCTGGTTGCATAGCTGATTGTTAAAATTTCTTTCTGCTTATTGGCATTTGAAACATTTTTACCTTTATTGCGGAAGTAGGTTTAATATAAGGACTTAGCAGGTCCTTAAAAGTCCAGCAGTGATTTTACATGTAACTTTCAAAACTATCAGCTGTAGCTGTGTTGGCAAGTGTTAGAATGGAGTCTAAATTTTTCCTAAGTTACTACACATTTTAATAGAAAATGATGATTTTGTCGTGTTAATGTGCAATAATCAGTATAGATCAACCAAGTAGAACAGAGTGTGAAAGTACCAATCACTCTACATATTGACCAAGGAAGAAAATTATGAGCTACAAAGAAAACAAATCTTTTATGACAATTGTACTGCACAAAAAGATGAAAAACCTGATTACACTCTTGTTTCTTCCAGTAGGATAGTAATATCCATGAGTCTGAAAAAGGCATGAAACTGATGTAAGACCACAATCACATCCAAAGGGGGGTTCTATATGCATTCATAACAGAACTAAAAAGAAGCCAGAGGAAGTAATATAAAGTGATTGTCACATCCAGCAGAAGATTTAATTTGTGTTCTTTATTCTTTTTTCTGAAAAAAGAATCACCAAGTCAAACACTTTAATAAGAAAGCATAGAGACATTCTAATTCTACAGAACCCTTCCAAGGAAACTACACATTACTTAAAGTTTATGTATACTGAAACTATTACGATCAATAAATAAACATTTTACCTCAAGTGAATATTTTCTTTTGCAGGCTGTTAGAGACTGGAAGAAGACAAACATACATATTTAAAAATATATGAAAGGGCTGTAAAGCATTGCTGTTAAATTCTTTGTAGAGCCTCACCCATTGCCATGTCCCATAGCACTTTCCTGTTGAGAAATAGGTGATGACAGATGAGGACTTGGAGGTATTTTGCTCAAATTTGCGTTTGTTATGTTCCATGTGAGTGGTCACTGTATGCATTCACTTCCTTCCTCTCGGCTGAACAAAACCACTCCAAAAGGACACTGTAGATGTGCTCGTGAGAGGGATAGGTGAATGAAAACATTTTGGAAAGGAAACAAAATTGGCCAGGAGAAGGAGGCATGACAAAACCTTGGTTTAGTCCCTCATGGTGTCCCAGTTTGAAAGAACCAGAAGGTTGTAAAGTGACAGGTTGCCCTCAGGAGAGATTTTATCTCCTCCAAAGAGCTAAACAAAAGAACTAAAATGTTCAAGCTGGGAAGAAACAATGGGACTTACAGCTACAGGCAAAGAAAAACAGCACAGCAGGCTCAGATTAAGGGGGTGAATGAAAATTAATTTAATTCAAAAACAATGAGAACCATAAATCGATCACTTAAATTCGGGTAGGATAGAAATAGAAAGGAGAGAACGGTGATATTAAATGCATAAATAGGTATATGCATATACATATATTCCACCCACTCCATCCACATCTTATTATAAACCCTCACACTGGAGAGAGCGAGAAGAAAGGAAGGAATAAACCTGAAATGGGGGAATGCAGTTCTTTGAATTTCATACATTTCAGTCCAAGTTGAACTCTTTGGGACAAACTTCCCTTGCAATGTGTAGTCTTTCTTCAGGTGGCTGGAAAGCTTAAGATTTACCAGGTTTTCAGGTGGTGTCTCGGCTCTCTGCTCTCCACAGCTGCACAATGTGAGAGCTACCGGATCTCTGGGGGATGTTTTGGGTTCCTTACCATATAGCAGTGGAGCCTCCATTCTTGGGGCTTGAACATTTTCACTCACCCTTGTCAGCGGCTGCTCTCTCTCTGTGCAGAGTTGGGGGCTTCAGCTGTTCTGCATCCCTTCCTTCTGGAAGCTTTTCTTACCACGACTGTTTCAATTACTGGTCCAGAGATATAGTTGGAGAGTTTCCTTCAGCAATTTTCTCTTTCCTGCAGCATTGGACACTTCTGGTTCTAAAGCAGCAAAATCTTACTAGTTTGTACCCAATCTCTGCTTCATCTACGAAGAGGACATAACAAGTAAAGCTGAGATAGCATCTGTGTATTTGATAAAAGGAATTATCTTAGGTTAGGAAGTATTTATTATTTTGTTATTATAACTGTAAGCTGTAAGTTAATTGTGCCTGTCTAATTTATGGACATTGTTTATTCTCATAAAGTATCCTTGTCTTTGAACTGTCTTTTAACTACTTACAGTGTGTTTCCTGGTTGTCGCGGTTTGAAAAGGTGAGCTGTCTCCCCACCGAAAGGAAAGTGCGACGAGATAGTGTGTTGGCTGGGAAACCTGCCAAAGCACACACGGAAAACTTTTGATGCTCATTAACGTGCTGGTAAGCTGTTAGCGAGCTCATTAAATGTTTAGTCGGGCATTAGGAAATGATAACACACAAGCTACATATATGAGCAATAGGAACAGAAATGTTTAATAATGCAGATGCCCTTGAAGTTAAATCGGACTGGGAAAAAGAGAGAAAGAGATGGAAGGGAGAATAAATAAAAGTGTACAGTTACATATAAACTCTTCCGAATTGGAACTATCCTCCACTTACAAACTCCACCCCACAATGGCTCACCACGCCGGACGGGGTGGGGAGGAAAATGTCTGCCTGTAATCTGTCCATTGTCTGAATGAAAAGCTTGATAATGGGTCCTCCTGAAGCAAACCTTTCATGCAATTAAAACATAGTCCTTTTCTCCTCTGGGGTGGCTGTAGAGAACTTCATTTCTCTGCCAAGGAATGCTTCTTCCAGACTCACACA
This sequence comes from Buceros rhinoceros silvestris, assembly GCF_000710305.1. Classification (NCBI taxonomy): domain Eukaryota; kingdom Metazoa; phylum Chordata; class Aves; order Bucerotiformes; family Bucerotidae; genus Buceros; species Buceros rhinoceros. The sequence continues at coordinate 34,705 of NW_010387824.1, forward strand.
CACACACATCTGCGCCGTGGGCCGGCCAGGTCGTGTCTTAAGGGAATATCTTCCAATTCCGCTGCGCATAGGGGCCTGCTGCACCCGCCGCAGGGACAAGGGGTACTGCTGGGTCCATCCAGCAGGGCAAGACAGTTCATTAGACCACCCCTGCCGGGAATCGGCAGAAAACGGAGAAGGTCCTACCTGTTTTGCAGGAGTCTTTTACTGCCTCAGGGAAGTAGCAGGTCCTGGACGTGTCTTTCTCTCCTTGATAAAGGTTTCCAGCCCGGGGGCGTGAGAGTCAGGACTCCTGCGCGGCATATCTGAGAGAGCCGCAGCACGGACAAGAGAGGAGGGCAGATAGAGCAGAGAGGGGGAAAGTAAGATGGCAAAATGGCGTCGAGTCTTCTCACACGCCCCCTTTTATGCGCTCATTCAAAGAGGCGTGTCCTCCTTCCCGGAAGCTCAGGAAAACCACAGCTCTCTGGGAAGAAGAAAGCCAGACAACAGGAGAGCATCCGGTTCCTCCATGTTGAACCCAGGACACTGGTCAGTCAGTGAAACTTTGTTTTTTTCAGAGTAACATTTTAGACTATGGTCTTAAAGCAAGCATTTCCAAAATGAGGAACTTCATACTACTAGCAGGGTATGACCCTGAATGAACAGGTACTACCACTACTCCTAGAAGAGACTATAATATTTCAAATCGTAACAAAATTCTAAACTTATGGATTCCTTGAATGGCCTTACAAATTAGACATGTCCAGTTTTCTTCTGCAGCATAGTAGGCGCTGAGCCACCTCACAGAGTTATGCTTCATGCTATGCATCAAGGAGAGGAAGTGCTGTAGCTGGGGAGTATCGGACAGATAAACAAGAAGGCAGAAGTCAATTCCCACTGAGTGCTCCTGTAAAGGACAGCATAAAGTTGTCCCAGCGTTGGTCATTAAGTATGGTGAGCCTTTTTTGCTGACAGAAAGGCCTCTCAAACTCAACCTCTTGACACAGAAGAGTCCAATCTCCCACTGTGCTCTTGCTCCAGCTCCTATGAGCAAGGAAGAACAAGCACTGGACAGCTGTTCCTCAGGGAAGTTGCTAACGGGTATATTCTTCTACTCATTCATGACAGTCGAGCGATCTGTTGGAAATCCTCTGTTCTCAAGGCCCTCCTGACCCTTCCTGTGAATTGATTCTCGTCATTACACCTGTTACCTGTGAGGGGATATGTCTATTTATTATGAGGCTCGGAGGAAGAAAGAAGTTCTTCCGCTTACTAGCTCACCCTTTTCTGATGATGGCCACAGATGGAGGGGCTCCTGCCAGGCTCTGCAGTTCTCCACTCCCTAGTGAGGCTGCTTTCTACCTTCTTTTTTGCAAGGCAAACTATTACCCTTTTTTACTCTTTCTCGTTTACAATGTCATAGTGCTGAATAAGATAGTAGGAAGCATTTTTTTCAGGGTGTTTTTTTTTCCATTGTTAGGTCCTTTTCAGACAAATGGTGCCTTTACATATGGAAATCCTTCACAAAGACCAGAATCCCATCTAAGATGTAAAAAAAGAAAAGACAACAAGTGGGAGAGGAGGGAAGGGTACCCTTAACTAAGTCAGTCTTGTTAACTAAGTTTTATTCCTGTGAGTAAGTCATTCTTTTGTTATGGGTGCAGATGTTGTCCTCCCTTACGGAGAAAGAAAGGGCCATCTGTAAGCCAAAGTGTTCAGCCTCTTACAGAGCCTTGCCTGTAAAATATAGTCTGTCTAGTTTGTGTTCTTTTCTCTGTGAATCAATATACCTTCTATGATGAATAATGATCCTTATATGTCTTGAACAATACTCTTTGTAAAGAATAGTTTCATTGAGTTATGTCTTGGAGCATATCTTAATTGTTTACCTATATTAATACATCATCTTGTAGTTAGCTCCTTTGTAGCTAGTGTTACAAACACTAAATAGATGTTTTTTTGAGTATTTGCTTTCACCCTCTCTCCCCATTACCATGTTCTTATTCACAATGTAATAAAGATAATGGCATGGATCTTGAGCATCTATATTTATTGAGGAGTTTTCCTGTTTACTTCATATTTTTAAGTGGCTTGCTCACCTGTCTTGGGTTTAAACACAGTCCGTTTAGCTGATTATTTCGTATACTATACTAGATTTAAAAACCTCAGTTGTAACCATGGTAATTATTTTTGCTTAGGCACAGTTGAGCACCAGGGTTCATTTTAATTTAGCTGAAAAAATTAGAGAAATGCTCTTGAAAGCTCCTGAAATAATTTGGGTTATTATTTGCTTTCATTTCAGGTTCAACAGAGATAGAATTGCTCATATCCTCTCTTTCTTGCTTTCAATGATTTTCTTTTTTTTTAAGACCTTAGTAGGTGTGGGCTGTAAAGAATGTACATAAAAGTTTTGGAAGCTTTTCCATGGGTATCTTGACTTTCTGAAGATAAAATCTATGTATGATAAGAGTTGCTTAACCAGGAGCAACACTGCAACATTGTTGTCTTCTCTCTTACAGCAAGAGAATGTGGCCACCTGTAATCCAATTTCCTTCACATCCTGTGCTGGCTCGACGGAAAATCTTTGCAAGCCAGGTGGGATTGGGCTGTAATAACCAAAAGCAAAGATAAGAGGGCTGGAGGGAGAGAAGTACTGGTCCCAGTTACTAACAGGTTTAGTTTTATGGGGACTTTGAGGAATATTTTCAGATGTCTGGTTGTGCAAAGTGTTTTCTAGGACAGGCATATCCAGAAAGCAGTACTGAAAGGATTTCCTTGGCAAAAATATCTGTGGTGTTGATACTGTGGTAGCTCAACCGTCCTAGAGATCAGATAGAGAATATAAAATATCTGTTTTCTTCTGAAACTGTTGTTGTCTGAGCATGCAGACAGGATCTGACATAATCTCATGCTGATACAAAGTTCAGAAAACCTCTGGAAGAGAGAGAAAACAACCCTGATCATCTTTGTTTCAGGCGAGTAAGAGCTATCCCCTGGTGATATCTTTGGGAGACCTGTGTCTAGTGCTTCAGTTCTCATTCAGGACAAAGTCCATGACTCTGAGGTGCAGCTCACTATCACAAATTTTTATTTTCCTGTGATTCAGAGGTTGCAGTGCAAGCTAATCCATATTCAGCTGACCACAGCCTTCCAGCTGGGATGGTAACTAGAACAAAGTAATCTAACATACTACTGCTTGGAGGTGAGCCTAGTGCATGGAACCTGATAGTCTCCCTCATTAGAGCAATCAGGCTAGAGTTCCCACGGGTTTCTCCTCAGTAATTACATAATACTGTGTTGCTGTCATTACCATAATTAGCTGAATGACATTTGGGAAATCTGTCAATATTTCTTGCTCATCAATTGACAAAGCATCTGTAGTGATTTGACTGCTTCTGCAGATGGTTGTATAGCATGTTTTCGTTATATAACGTATTTAACAAATGCTCGTGTTTGTTGGGAATTTTTTGTCTGTCAAAGCATTATTTATTCCATAAGTCTTTTCAGTGTTTAAATGAATCTAGTTATTATTCCAAGAGTTAGTAACAATATCTATGCCTTGCTTTTTGTTGAAAGGGACAGGGCTGCATATCAACCTCTGTGATGCCTAATGTTGAGCTTTTCATACCAATGAGGGTTATAATGTAGAGAGAAATGAACTTTCCTGCAGAAAGATGAGGTCTCAAGACAGCCAAGGCTAGTTTTGCCCCATGCTGTGATTAGCAGTGACCAGTTGTGGCCTCTAATAAGTAGTCCCCGATTTCTGCTGTTGTCTCACTGCCTCCGGTGTCTGTAAAACACCAACTGCCTGAGAGAAGTCCTCCCTCTGTCTTCTCCCTTTTGTGTACTTCAAATAGCTGTTGCCTTGCAAAGGTATGTGGAAAAATCAACAACTCTTTACTCAGTTGTGACTACTTTGCCTCTGCTGAGTGACAAGTGATTGATTTGCTTCATCACCCACTCCAAGGCAGCCACAGCTTTTCTATTCATACTGTACGAAGGGAAAAGAAGAGTGAAAAGTGTTATATGAGAGAGAAATCTGAGGTTAGATGTCAATCTGCACAGTTCACAGTTCGAATTGGCTGCTGATTTAATGCGGATACAAGAAGCTACCAGGGAACAGAACACATACTGTTAGCTACAGAGCTTTGTCACCAGGTGTTTATTCTGTCAGTGCTGAAATGCGTATTCATGCACTTCTATCAAAGACTGTAACTCCTCTGAAAGGATTCGTGGGTTAATTTATATTGGTTATTAGATTCCCTCCCCTCATTGGCTCAGAAGCACAAGGTAATTGTCAACACCCTTAAAGAGGATGGAACACCTCCCTGAAAGTGGAGAGGTATTACAGTGATTTCTCTTTATTAAAAAGTACAGGTTGAAGATGAAAAAAAAATTACATCTATTGGGTGTGCTACATATTGTGCTTTTTGGAAGCTCTGTTTTTCTTATTTTAATAACATACTGCATGGGCTTTTTTTATATTATCCTTTAATCAAGCTGTTGATTAAAGTGTTGCTATCAGGACTATATGGAAGAACAACTTGCAAGAATTTTTGTCTGGATCTAAAAAGATAGAAAAATGTCATTATAGATTGGAGTACTGATTAGTAAGTTTGTTATTGTATTTTATCAAAGACTGATGTGGCCCATAAAACTGACAGCAACTTTTGGTACCTATTTTTATTATTCTAACACTGTCTGACTCTGTAACGGTGTGGTTCAAAGAAAGGGGGAGGTTAAACATTGATATATGGTAATACAGTTTTAGGTATTATGATAAAAACATAAAAATTAGTAGCAGAACTAAAGAAAATCATGATTTTATATGCTTAAAAATCACGACAGACTGAAACTAAAGTCAGATGCAAATACTGGGAGATTATACCAATTTTCGTTAGGATTCTAAAGAGTCCACATATGATTTTCTGGGTAGTGCAACTTTCCAAAACAAAACAGTGCAATTTTGCTAGAGATGACTGGAATATCCATAATTACATACAGTGAATACTTTACTGGAATATTTTTAGAGTTTTCTTAATTTGTTTGTAAACACAGTGCAACTGAAGAAAGTTTCAAGTATACTACTTTTAGGCTAAGATTTTTTTGTGTGGTGTTCCTATGACTTTCACATTATTAGACGGTACTGTATTTGTGTGGCCGTAGGTAGTGATGGTGCTGCCATTTTAAGCAGGGTGTGCTCACCTTGTGCCAGGGAGATCAGATCATAAATATGTGGTGAGACAAGAGGTATGAGGCATTCGCTGTTTGCATGTCGTTTGTGATGTTTCATGTCACTGGTGGCATAGTGGTGACTGATCTGGAGAATTAGGCTTTTAATACAGGTGAGTACAAACGCTGTACTCTTCTGTCATTCACTTGAATTTTCCATTCCATAAACAGAGACACAAATCTTGTTTCCCTCCCTTCTTGCCAGTACTCTCTCACCAATTCTAAGCTGCCTGTCTCCCATAGTCAAGCTCTCCATGCTCTCCTGAACAGGATCTCAGTATGCTGTTAGTTATGTACCAAGGGAAATATCAGAGGGCACCCATTGCTCAGGAATGGATTATCATCATGATCTTTTTCATATCAGCCCTCCTCTTGGGCCTGCTGGGTTAAGGTCTACTGCATATGATAAGTAAGGCCAATGACATCCTCATCCTGCCACCTGAATGTACCATGGGGTAAGGTGTTGCCTTGCATCTACCTGAATTGCTCTGTGGGCCCCCATGTAGACTTGTATTGAGCACAACTTTCTTTAGTTGCTTCAAAAAAAGACTGCTTTTGTCTCCTTGCTTTTAAAAGCCTGACGTTTTCTGTGGATTGTGCAGAGAAAAGGACATGTTAGTAAGCAGTTGTAAGCATGCTCCAAAGAAAGGCTTCCGGCCCTACCCCCAGCAAACAGTAGCAGTGAGTAGCTTAGTGAATAGCTTCTTGCATTTTTCAGTCATTTCTGCAGGCTGTAAAATTCAAGCGGTATAGACGGAGGGTAAGAACAATGGAAATACAAGCGTAGTGCTTGCAAGACAGATTTGTTTCCTTTTTTTGCCATGGGCTTCATCACTCCATCTTGTTACCTTCAGTTTCTCATTGCTTCTGGTCTTTGTAAGGATATTGTGAGGATAAATACTCTGCAATATTTTGAGTGCCTAAACTTGAAAGGGAAGTTCACACCCTAAGTGTTAATGCCTGAAAGACACTGTTATTTACTTCTGATTATTTGGGGGTTTTTTTTGATAATCATCACATATATGTGAACAGTGCTGGGATTATCAGAGGATGGAAAACAATCCTGTAGGAATTCAAGAGTAATTTACCAGTCTTTGGGACTGCTTTTCAAATGCCACAGTTCAGGTGTTTGGGTAGGTTTTTTTGTATTTGTTTTGTTCAGTTGAAGTGGAAACCACTCTTTCAAGACCCAGTTGAAAAGTTTCAGTGAAATGTCAGTGAAATGTGTTTTTGGGAAGAGATGTCAAGTATTAACAAGTGTTAATACTAAAAACTTTTATTTATTAGACATGAAATTTATAAAATCTTAGTGGTAATAAATAACATCAATATGGATATCTAGTTGTCTCAGTCTGTACTAATAAGCCTCGGTGGCCAAAATACTGCCTCTGATCACCCCTGCTCACCTCAGGTGAGATGACAGCAGCACAGAGGATGGCACTGCATGGATAACAAATGCCTGCTAGCATTGTCCTGACTTCTACATCTGCTGGAGCAGCTGCTGGACCATGGTGAGGCGAAGGTAAATGAA
>NW_010387824.1:41519-50090 GCF_000710305.1 Buceros rhinoceros silvestris
ACAAGATAAATGAAATAAAACTTGGCTGGAATCAGCTGCTAATAGCTTCTGCCCTTGGCTCTTCTCCTGTTTCTCTTGAAAATTCAGTGGTTTTTCACCCCGTGGCCCACAGACCCCATCAGAGGAAGCATCCCTGGAGCAGTGCTAATGAATCAGGGAAAAGCGATATTGGCATTGACTATGTGAGCTTCTGGCACTTCCTAAGTGGTGGCCTCCAGTTGATGGGAAAACTTTAAGACTTCCACAAACCAATAGATGTTGGAAATGTTTTGTAAATCACTGGTGAAGCTCTTCCAAAGTCAGAGCATGCTGTGTAAGGTTCTCTTTCCGACGAACCAGAGTGTTATTTTTTTTTGTGTTCTACATGGTTGCTTCCCCCAAAAGGGAACACCCCTGATGGCACTTGGAGTCACAATGGGGAGCCAGCTACCACCTTGTTGTGGACTTGAAGAGTGCTCCCAAACTCGGAATTGGTTTTGCTGCTTTGATTCTCATCTGTATGGGCATGTCTTTTTGGTTAAGGTGCCACAAAAAAAAAGCCATATATTTAGACACCAGGTCTGTACTAGTGGAGTAGTGGCTGGATCCTAGTGCACTCACAACCTGGACTTTATTCCACTCTATGCTTCAACTGCCGGGAACATATAACTAATTCTCTGGTGGTGCATGTATTTTATAAATATTTGATATCAAAAGTAATTCCCTTCTCATTAGCAAGAATAAGGGAAACAGTGTTTGGATACATCAAATGTCTTCTTTTTGAGAAGTAGCTTTTCCGAGTGCCAATTTAAATTTTTCTGCTTTGTAAAATGCTGCTGAAAGGCATCAGATTTAACAATTTAACACTATACGTGTAACAAAGTGGAGAATATCTTCATGTTGGTTTGGAATAGCTGTCTATCTAATAAAAAAAGATCAGTTTGATGTGACTACAGACTTGATCACAGAGTGATGACTGGATAAGTTATTAAGGTCAAACATGTATTTTTCTCTGGTCGTGAAAGTATGTGTTTGTCTCAGAAGTTTTACATCTGAAAAATGAACTAACCCTGGAAATTCCCATCAGTGTCAGATTTGAGGTTGCCTCTGTAATAGAATTCTGTTGTCTTAAGCTCTGTGTTGGACCTTCTTTCCTGAGTGATGAGCCATGGAATTTCCTCTGAAAAACATCTCTGATTCCTGCAACACACATATGTCCAGAAAACATTTCACATCTCACCATCAGAAGAATTATTGCTCTGCCTCTGGAACTCCTACATCATTCAGTTTTAGTTGGGGTATGTTTTGAGGGCTGTAATTCAACAGGAACAGGCTAGATCAGGACCTATGAGACAGCAGTGCAGCTGAGCTGGGGCAAGTAAAAGTCTTGAGGACTGTTTGCAGTTCTTAAATCTTCCTAAAGAAATACAAGACCATGAAATTGTTGGTTTTTTGTTTCACAGACATTTATGTTTTACACTTAAAGGTTGGCATAGAGACTTCCAGATGAAACAATGTCTCTTTTTGAACATCTCATGGTGATGGTTCATGAAGAAAAAAGTAACTTATAATAAACTTATTATAAAAATAAGTAATAACTAATAAAAAATAACTTATTATATATTTCCAGTGCTGAGGCTAGGAAAGGATTATTCTAACTGAAGCACATGCATTATTGCTGTGTATATTATAAACCGGTACCTCTTCCACACTTCTATTAAATACACTAAAAAACTACAGAAGAACACTTGATTTTGATGTAAAAAAGTCTTTAATGAGTGACATGAGTTCTAATACACAAACTTGGCCAGGTACTCCATGTGCTGCTGCAGGTCTGATTTACTGTCTCTGACCTTTTAATGAATTATATTCAGATAAATGGGATTTCACAAGTATATTCCTCTTAAGTAGTCTATGAATCTAGGAACTGGTGTTTTAATTGAAATCCCTCCATTTCTGCAAATAGACCTCTTCAGTCCTTGCTAAGAATAATCCAATCAAATTTCATGCTCAGTTATACATTCCTTCACAAAAATACTTGTTTCTTTCAAACCTCTTCATATCTTATTATTCCCTACTGAAAAACTGAGAGCAAAAAAAATCTGACAGCCAGGATGAAAGAAATATTTCCAGGGTCTTCTCAAAGTTGCTTACGGACTAAACTTTAGGATTTTTCAGTTCCATGACTGTTCTTAAATTTTAGAACTGGGTACGGGGTCTCACATGAAGGATGGGGCAATGTTTTTTCTCCTGTGTAGTGAATTACTTTTTAATTTAGTCTTGACCTAGGTTTTAGTTAAGGTTCCGCTTTGAACTCATATAGAGATTGTTACACAGACAATATTGCAGGCAGAGAACACTTTTTTTTTTTAATATGCGCATACACAAAAGATTATTTCCCTCAGGTTAGCTTCAGCAAAAGTAAGTTTCTTTGTGACCACTTTCTTAAGCTTTTGTTCAATAAAAATTCTGTTGGGAAGAATGAAAATGGAATCCAGGGAGTAAAGAAAGATAAGACTTTAAATGGCAGAAATTTTAGACATTATTTAAGAATTTCAGATTAATACATACAGGGAAGTTAAAACTGTTGCAGATTTTTGTCACGTGTGATCACACAGCCAGTGGCTTGTTAAGCCACATTTTCTCCACATTAACTGTGAGATCAGGAATCAGGAGGCTTTTAAACTCTGACCTGAATTGAACCTCCTGAGCAATAACAAAGATCTTTCTGCTGTTGTGCATCTCGAAAAGAGGAGATGATGCCCAGCGCTGGTGTGCCAACACATGAATTAATAGGACAAATTGAATCGTGAAGAAAAAAAAAATGCTTACTGCCATGTCTCAGCTCTGTCTCAGGTATCTTGAGTCCCTTCAAATGAGACCTCACTGGTATTCAGAGCTCAGAACAAAACTGTGTCTTAATGTATGTGATGTACTTCTGGATTAGGGCCCAGCTAAGTCCCAGACAGATTCAGAGCTCAGCTGAAATGGGTTTCAACCCAGAGGGTCTGGATGCATTTAAGGAGCCAAGCCTGCCCTCGCTGGTGGGTGTGGACCTCAGTGTGTTCTGTACAACTTGTATAACAGCGGATCTGGCACCCGAACCACGTTTGGAAAGAACAGGACAACAACGGGTCTTAAGCATCTGCAAATCTTTGGTTTTCTCAGACATCCTGCCTCCATTCTCTTTGGGGTGGGGGGAGAAAGCACTACTTTTCTGAGATATATTCCTGCACGTGTATTGGAAAATAACGTTAGTTGTACAGCAGGCACTTTGGAACTACAGGCACAGAGAACATATAAAGCCTCTTTACATTCCAACCCCCCCTCTCTAAAAGCACTTTTACTTTTTTTTTTTACTCCAGACTTACTGTGTGCATTATGCAGACCTTAGTCTGAATTTGATGTATTCTGATAAGAAAAATGATCAATGCCAAAAATGATCAATGCCAGAAATGAATGCCAACTTCTTCTGTGGAGTTGACTCTCAATAGTGTCACATTGCTTTCTGTAAGCCTGGCCCTTCCTAATGAAAATGCTGTATTTTTTTTTTTGTTCATGTGTGTGCATGCATACACACATGTTAAAAAAATTGGTTTTAGAGTAACCTTCAAATACTAACAATTACATTGTTTATTAGTGCCGTTGTAGTGGGAGGTAGAAGTGGCTGATTTGTTAAGACAAACAAAATGCTGTGAGCTAGGACAGCTGTTTCCCAAAAGCCAGAAAGGGAATAACATTGTTCTTGCTTCTTCACAGCCCAGCACGGGATGTTCCTTCAAAATGTTTCCCTTGCACTGGTCTAGACTTTGAGGATGTTAAGTGACTCAGCGATGAGCATATTGCCTGTGTCTCCTCCAGGTGATATCTGAGTGAAAGACAAGGGACAAAGAGAGAAGCAGCAGCAGCACCCAACTCAGATAAGCATGATGCTAAAATGGTGGCAGCTTTGGTCTGCTAGTGCCAAGAGCCAAGGCATCTGTGCTGAAGAAGGTCTCTCAGAGGAGAAGCAGACAAAAGCACCCAGGCTTGGGTGCCTTCCAATGGATGGAAGATAAAAGGGAGGACTAAAGGGTGCAGAGAGCATGAACAGCACCATTTGCATGTCTTGTGGAAAGAACTGGTGAAGAAGGTAAAGGGCAGGTAGAAGTTGGAATGTATCAGCGGGAGAGGGAGGTGGGCCCTCCCATCTTAGCATGTTTCCATCCTTCTTCAGTTTCAGTCACTGATGATTTTCTGTACCTTGATACCAAAAAAATGACTATTTAATCGTATTTTTAATATGATTACCTCTCTTACCTTATTCATGTTTGGAGCAATTATTTTATATTTACTATAACATTTTCTGCAGCATCTACTCTAGGATGTTCATGCAGAGAAATCTTTAAATAATAACTTTAAGTCCTTAGTGAAATGACAGTACAATGCTCTGAAAACTATACAGACACAGATGGTGCTGAGGAAATATTTCACAGTGAATAATTTATCCAGCAGACAGATGTAATGTTCCCAGATAGTTCATGAACAGTTCATGAAATTATTTGAGAAAACTATTCATGATTTTTTCCAGCAAGTGGTCCTCTGCAGCTGGTACATCACCAGTTTCTTCCAATAACTGTGATACGCATTTTTTGTCTATTGGGAGTTTTATAAAACACGAAGTACTCTTTCTGTTCTTAGTCAATGGCCTTGAAATACGCTATTGAGAACCTGTCTACATGATATGACCAGCTGAGAGAAAGATTAGGTGGTTATGACTAAAAAGAGGAAGTGAAAGAAATTATACAAATAATGAGACCACTTCCTAAAATGTTAGGTGAGCACGACTTTTAAAACAGATTTTGTCTTCATAATGCACTATTCAAGAAAAATCAGTAGCCCCTAGTCTTTTCAAAATGAGGATCATTGTAGAACCAGATCGTTATTCATTAAGACAGATTATCCCACTTTCCAGAAAACTGCTTGATAGGCTCAAAGTAATGTTATGCATGTCTGGCTTCACAAGGGAAATCTATTCAGAGAAAAAGACTTAATTAAAAGTGAAGCTCCCAGGAGGATGGTTTGTATTCTAAGAGTAATATTCTATTTCACTGACTGCAATAGTAGTAATCTGTTAACCTCTGAGGCAGCACAGCAGCAGGGCCTCATAAAAAAAGCTGCAAAATTTGATGTAAACATATATAAAATAATAAAAGCCTCGCAGACACTGCTGAAGAACTTGTTCAGGAGATGAAAAGCTCTTTTCAAGGTATGCGAAATTGGAAATTGAGTTTTTATATAAATACAGAAAAAAATCATGCATTGAAAAGGAACTAGTGAAAACTATAAACCAACACACCCTAAACAATATCTGGCACTGTGATTTATGAATCCATTGCAGCTTCAATCTGCCTCAGCCACAGAATCTGTCAGATCCGCCAACAAGACCAAAGTATATACTTTTGCAGTGGCTTGTTGTCACTGTAAGGTTACCTCACTCTCATATTTGGATGGAGTCTCTAATGAACCCTCTGATCCATCATGCAAATCCACAGGGATGTGATGCTACTCTACATCTGGTTGAGTTGGTTTGGTTAAGATTTTAATCTTAGCTACTTATCTTCAGCTGCTAGCTAGGCCACTTTCTTGTCTAGGGGATGTAGATAATGCCCTTCTGCTGCAGTTCCCTTAGTTTCTCTGTGTGACAAAGAATGGAGATACTTAAACCATTTGACTGGGATTAGAGGGGTTCTGCATTACACTGGTGTGGAGGCAGAGCCAAGGAAGTTCTTGTGTCTCATGAGCCTGGGAGTCTCTAGGTAATTCTGCACCCAGCTAAGCAGTGCAATAAAAGCGTGTTCCTTGAAGTCAGTATTTCTCATGAAGGATTTGTTCCAGCCAGATCTACTCATTGGGATGAAACTGAGCCCTCCTAGCTGATGTCAGGATGAGAGTGAAGGGTTTGATTGTGTTGGTGAGAATGTCACAGACATTTTACACTGCTACAGCTGCTGTACTCAGCTAGAAACAAGCTCTGTGAGCTGTGGAAAATCCCATCGAAGTGGTGATAGTAACAACATATGCAAAGGAAGCTGTTTAAAACGAGAAGCAGAAAGCCTCCTTGTGGATGACAGTCTTATCTGGCACATTGAGACCAAATTGTTTTCTTGCTTTCTAACAAAACTTTTAATAAGGTGGAATTAGAAGAGGTTTCCAACTAATGACTGTCTTTTCTAGCTGTATTACAGGCAAAAAAATGTTATAATTTGAAACCTGTTCTGCAAAGGACTTCTTCAAAGTAAACTAGTTAATTTTAGTTGTATTTGGACTACATGAATAGAAATGCAGTAAGTAAGATCAGCAAAGGCTTTGTTAGAAATAGGTATTTTTAAAATGTACACCATTTCAAAAGAACTGAGTCTGGGGAGGATGCATCTCTTGGCATGCTTTTTGAAAAAATGTTTTGTTTTCTGCCCTAGATGTTTGAAAGAAAAACCCTGAAGTCTCATGCAAAAGGTCTGGTCTGCCTACTTCCTTGTACTTCAGAATGTGAATTTGTAGGCTAGACTTCTTAAAAACAATTCCAGGACAGGCATGCCTTTGAGAAATGTGAAGGAGGAATACATAGGAGACCGGGCCAGTAGATGATAGTTCAAAGCATCCAAATCTGTAACTATGTCTTATTTTGATCTGAGAGGGAGAGGACCCCTTTAGGATTAAAAAAAAAAAAAAAAAAAAAAAAAAAAAAAAAAAAAAAAAAAAAAAAAAAGGCAAAGAAATTCCCAGGTGGGGGTGGGTTGGAGTTGGTTTTAATGTAGAAAACAACAGTGCTGAGTACAAAATCGTCATAAATGAGTTAGAGCAGCAGCGATAGAGGTCAACAAATGAAAATGGCAGTTCTGATCTAGGGGCATGAGCTCTTGTATGTTCCATTAGGGACTTCCTTATGATTTCTTACAAAACTGATCATTTCTGGTCTGTTTGGAAGCCCAGCACGGAACAACCAAAAGCAGAGTAGGAGGACACTGGTATTACATCACTGGTATGACACAGGAAACAACTGTGCAGAAAAGATAATAACCCTGTAGACTTTGGCAGTTTAAGCTGATCCCACTCTCTCTGGTTGAGGAAAAGCATGTGTGTACCCATCTGGACATACATCTGCACACCAGGAATGTATCTAGCCTAGTGGCCTGGCAAACATGGTATTGCTATCACTAGTAAAGAGGCAGCAAACTTCAAACTAACCCTGAATTTGTCTCACCTTGGGCTGCCCGGAGCTTTGCTCGAGCTTGTTTAGCTGTACGTTTTGTCTAACAGTCAGGTTGCTGTTGCCTAATTTTTTCCTTTCACTTATAATCATGTGATATAACCATAATTTTTATATAGTTAGTAACAAGTAGTGTTCTGTGCAGAATGAAATGTTTATGTCATGTTTAGCATAGTATATAAAGCAGTACAGGTATGGTGTGATAGCAAATGCTTTGCAGGCAGGGACACGTTGGAAAAATCCTGTGTGCGGGGAGTGAAGTGGTGGGATAATAACAAAAGGAGCACAGCAGGGGAGCAGCGAGTCCAGGCTTCTTTTATGTTTTTCTGTACCAATTAGATCTAGACTGATAATTCCCTGAGTCAGTTATTCAGCTGGTAAGATTTAAATTACATGAACAATAAATTTTTGGCTTGGTGTTTCCTTTTTGCCCATGACAATTATCTGAGTGCAGATAAGTAGCTGTGTCTAAACTTGAGCAGAGCTTTACCATGTCACTGAATTTAAGCCATTTTTAATTGAGCTCTTCACTTATGGCTCACTTCAATTACAACCCTTCTACTTTCTCAGCAGTGCTGAGTCCAGGCTCCTTAATTCTCCTGCACTGCCTCCCTTCTTCCTTGACAGGATTTTCAGCCCGTTGTGACTTGGGCACACTGCAGGGATGTAGGGTAGGAAGCAGGGGACATGAAGGTGCTGGGGTGACATGGTGAGGTGGTGGTGTCCTGGTTTGAGTTAGAACAGAACTAATTACTCTTCAGTTAAGTCTCTTCTAACTTACTGTACTTTCTGAAGTTAACTGTATATTTCTGCAGACAGTGTCTGCTTTGAGAAGTGATAACACTTGATGTTTACAGTTACTACCAAGGACTGGTGTGCAGAAAGGCTCTTGCTTCTACTTTTTGCTGTGAAGACCAAGGTCACTGCTAAATACCATGTACCACGGTGGGGGTGCCGTAACTTATTCGAGGCTGCACCTGTGGGAAGGAGCAGACAGGACAGGTGACCCTACACTGACCAGCAAGGTGTTTCATCCCATATATGTCGTATTTGGTATAAAGCTGAGGATCTTGCTCCCTCTTGCTCTCTTCTTCAATGGCCATCATCTGAGGAGGACTCTGTCCATTGTGCCTTTGATCCTGGTCCGTGCATTCCTGAGTCCATTTCTGGAATCTAGCTCCTGCAGTTGGTTCCCATCTGGTGCTGAGCCCTTCCTGGGCCTTCCCCAGTGTCTGCCCACAGAATCAGTGGTGACAGTGATGGGTTTGGTATAGGTATGGTATACATTTGTATATATTTAACTTCATTATTATTATTATTCACATTAAAGCAGTTTTAGTTTT
>NW_010387825.1:0-47236 GCF_000710305.1 Buceros rhinoceros silvestris
TCCCAAGCAACTGGTTAAGATCTGCCTTTGGTGGTCCAGCACGCTAGAAACTGCCTGTGTGAACCCTTCCTCTCTAACAAGTGCTAACAACAACTGACAGCGAGCTATCTTCTGAGCATGACACAAAGCTCTGGTTTTAGAGGTGAAATTCTCTGTAGACTATAAAGCTAGCGACAGTCGCTATGATTTAGGAGTTCAAAGGCAAGACTACATGCGCAGAAAACTGTGTTTCTTACGTAGCTGACTTACACATTACGGGCAGGCATGTCTTAGGATAAGATTTTCAAAAGCATTGAGGTAATATACAAACATGAATGAGTTTGAGGGAACTTTTGAAAACCCCATCCTCAGCACATATTTGTGTTGTTTTCTTCTTAATCTTTGTTTTTCAAACATAAACCAGAGGAAAACATGGCTCTGCAATATGCAACGGAAGACTAGGGTGGGCACCAGAACTCACGCAATTTGGCTGGGCTGGAAACTTAATGTCCTTGAAATCTTTATGCCAAAGACAGATTTGACTGAATTCAATATTTATTAAGAGGGACAGACAGACAACCATGTGATCACATAAGTCATAATTGAAAACAACTAACCAATGAGCCAATCCAACTGCAAGTGTGCTGAATGCTGCTTTTCTAAAGCCACCCTATTTATGTAACTTCAGTACTCCAACTAAAGAGCCAGTATTCAATATGCTAACACTTTGCTGAAGAACAGGAGTCAGATGTGATCAGGGAGCAAATATTAAAACACAGGTAGAGAATTCTAGTGTTCACTGTATCCTATTTCAATTTCTAAAAGATCTCCCTTGAATGCCACTATTAACAATCAATCATGTTTTAAAATAATCAAATTATCAAAAATCACTAGAAGACACTAAAAATTCATAGTACTATATTTTAAACAAAAAAACAGGCAAAAAAAAAAAAAGGGCACCTAGTTGTTTTTCCATCTACTTGCAATTAAAATGTGAGCACTTCCACAACTACCATATTTTCACAGAGAACCTACTGCAAATGAGATTTGTCCTTTTGAACTCCCCAGGTTCGGTTGTCTAACAAGCGTATATGTGCACGGTGATGCTGGAAGATACGGGATTCACTTTACATTAGTGAAGATCTCTTGAGCTAAATCCTTGTGACTCCTGGGGAAGAGCTTTGCCTTACTGCAGCCGATGAACTATGGAGTGGTTGGTGTGAACATCCAGAAGAAGGAGTGGCAGCAGCACGGAGGCACGGGAAGAGCTCAACCCCCTGTGTACAAGAACAGGCATTGCAAACCATACATTGGATATTTTGAAACTGAGATGGCTGGATATACTCTTCCTCCTATTAACTGCATTGATTTAATGATTAATGTGTCTCCATAAAATATATTCACATTTGCTATCCTGTGTAAAGGTCACGTACTCAACTACCATTCTTAAAATTGAACTCTTTCCATGGATAACACCCGTGTCTTTTTCAAATGCTTGCTTTTATTTGGCAAGTGAAGATGCTGATCCAAGCCTGTCACTGTCCCTGCTACAGTGAATAGTGTTTAAATCTGCTGCTTCAATGCGTGTAAAGAAACAGACCCTTCACCTCATGTACGCCCTCCAAGGCAACTGACCAAATTTCAGCTCAGCAATTTAATATGAAGTCAACTTAACTCTGTTTGACCAAAAATCAGTCCCTATTGTTCCAAAACATGCAATCATCTCACAGTATATTGCAATTGCTGCTCAAGTGGCCTCGTGTTGTTGATAAGAGCCCATGCTGATGAGAACAAAGAGGACTGCCAGAATCCCTTACGAAAAATAAAAAAATCTCTATTTTGCACACAACTTTCAGAAATGCTTTCCAATGCAGGAGAGCAGAGACTGCTCTGCGGATGGACTGTCACAATCAAATCCTTAGAAACAGATGAGAAATGAGCATATTGCTCTTGATTTACTATCACATCATATATGGTTTCGGTTAATACAGATCCACACAGCCATGCCAACAAGATACTAAAGGCCTGATTGTGCTATCCTAATTCAAGCAAAATGCAAGACCTTTTGAAGTCTTTCTGCTTCTGCCAACTCTTGCAATTTTTATTGCAAGACTTGCAGTACTTGATTTTTTTCTTAACATTCCAGCTCCTGGAGTTACAGAACATGTGAATCTCCTTTATTTTCAATTTCAGATGAAGTTTATCGCCTTCATGATTGAATAGAAAAACTTGCAAATTAAACTTTTAATAAGTGTCAAAAATAAAAGAAAAAAGAAATAACATAACTGTATATTTTTAGACCACATTCATGATTTCTGAGCCCCAGTGCATACTCACAGGTCACCAAAATTTAGCAACACATAGTTGTGTATTTTCAATTAACAGAAGTCCTGTTCTTTTAACACTTAAGGTTAGGGGTTTCTTTTCATGCTCCTAAAGGTATGCAAAATTTTGAGACACCTTCTCAAAATGAGTGTGGGGGGAGCAAAGACCTCTCCCACAATCCTCAGATCCTGACCATGGCCATACGTTCCCCTAAGTGTCAATGGCAAAATGAGAATCAAAGTAGAGAAAACATCTCATCGACCACCCAATTGCTGCTGGTTTTGCACCAACTGCCTAACTGGGACAAATGGGGCAGCCCAGCCCGTAAGTTGCTGGCTCCAGAGTCTACCATAAGCTAGGTAGTGTCTTACGGGACAGCTGTAGCTTGGTGGCTGCTGTCTGAAGAGCCTGGATCAAAGATCAGGCAATAAATTGTCCTTCCCCACAACAGCTGCAAATCCACACGTTCTTGTTAATACTGAAGCAGTGCAGTGCTTGCTTTATTTCTGTTTTCCTCCCACCTTCCAATTTCCTTTTTTTGTTTTTCCTCCTTACCTGATGCCTTTTGTTTATTCCATAAGCTATTCGAGGCAGGGACTGTCACTTCCTGTGTGTTTATGCAGTGCCTTGCATGAAGTTGACAGCTCTAGGTGCCATTATAGCCAAGGAGGGGGAGGTGATGGGATCCTTAAGTCAGGAAGGAAAATGAGGCAACACCTACCATTGACATTCAATAGGTGTTGAGAACCTTTCTTTCCTTTGGAGTATCTGCATTTGCAAGGGTAATAACTAAGACGTCTGTCATCACCAAAACATCCATTGTTAAAACACAACTCAGCCTTCAAGGAGGGAAAACCTTCCTTTATAGCAGAGTCACTAACGAAAAGCATTTTTCTTCAGAAGCGCTAAGACCTCATTTGTCTAAAATCATGCACAACAGCATTCACTTACTTTCTGGATCTTGTGTCATATATTGCATTAGTTAGATACCTGCCGAGAAGCACACACTCCATCAATTTAAGCGCTAAAATGGTAGGTTTTTTAAAAGAACATTTCCTATAAATAGAGATTTAAATGATCTTCTTTAAGTATTGTAATCTTTAATTGAATTCAATGCCTCTGCAAATGGAGCAAACAATCTCTGACTGATTAGATCATTTGCTTCTATTCTATTTCAGACGCGCGCTGGTTTGCAGTAATGTAAGGTTTTTTCATTAGCAATTGCTGTTCAGTTGCATATTTTCTTCAGTAACCTAATTAATGCTAGAAAGGTAATTTTTCTTCTTGTGCATTACAGTATGTCAATGTGGTTGACACTCCTCCAGAGGTTATATTAAATAAAAATCAGAAAAAAAAAAAAAAGGACAAAAAGGAAAGGGAACACAGAAAGTAGAAGTAGATTTTCCACGAGATGGCGAGTGCCTCCATCTCCCAGTGACATCAAGATGGAAATTGATTACTCAGCATTCTGCAGGACAGACCCATGGGACTCCTATGGGTCACTAGCACAGAAGTTATTGCATGCAGGTAGAATAAAAAAGCAAGTATTAATGAAGAGAAGAAATTACGTCCTTAATTTGATTCAGTAGCTTCCTAGGGCTGAGTTTGTCGCATGAATAACATGGCTTCCTGCAGATGACTTTCAGCTTAGACTTTGGGATGTTACCAACCTCTTTAAATCAAATCACAGGCCTGATTGCAAACTGCGCTCCCTGACTAAGTGCATAGCTGTAACGACAACACGGATCCTACCAAGCGGGATGTTCAGACATAACCGAAGAAAATCACTGTGTATTATTAACGGCAAGAAGTGCTCAGTTATACTGAGGTGCCATGTGATGTACTGACATTAACACTGAGTGTTTTCCTCAGAATGTTGGTTTCAGGCTCTCAGATACAGAGTTTCAAATGGGCTGCATCAAGTACTTGCACCAGCCAGGCTAACAGGTGAGAGAGGCTGACTGACACCTTCACCCACAGAAGATGCTGTGAACCTCCGGATGCTCCTGGGGCCCGCTTGAAGCTCATGATGGCGAGATATCAAAGAGCAAGTGCTTATGGTATTTTGGTGTTGCTACTTCAGGCAGGAGGGGATGAGAGAATGGCAAAATTGCACTGCAGTCACTCTGCTCCAGTGGCACTGAGGTGCTCTAAAAAAATTGTATGGATTCTCTGATAAAGTTGGTAAGGGCCACACCTTATTTCTTACACCGCACCATAATTGGTAGCTTAAGAAACTTTTTTTCTTCCCCAAATATGCCATTGAAACACCTCAAAAAAGAAAGAAAAAAATCTTAGTCGCTAAACATCCAAACAAGCGTGTAAAACACACAGGGAGATACCCCTGGAAACTGAGGCCAGCTGGCAAAGTAACTCTACCAGTAAACTTCCACAGCCAGCAGATCATGCAAGGTGCCAACTGGGAATGGCCCCCATGTTGTTCATCCCTGGAAGTTGCCTGAGAGAATGACAGGCCAGAAGCATACTGGGAACTGTTAGAACAGTTTAACTTAGTTTAGTTTTAATTTTGTAATATTAATTTAGCCAAAATTCTTCCATGCTGTGAGGATGTGCTGCACTTGTAGGTGCAGATCTTCCTGTAGGTAAATCTGATGAAGTCTTGCACTTCATTGCTGCAAAATACTGAGCTCAGACTAGCTGGATAATAAAGTGGGAGATACTGTTTAAAATGGAATTAATAACAAGGAATATTTATTGCATATTTAATAAAAACTCTGCAGCATACCACAATAATCATTAAAAGAAGCGCAATCTACGATCTGCAATGAATGCCATTTATTGGAGGCAGCTAGTTCCACGTAGCTGTAGTTAGGTTTTAGTTGCACTCTCCCTTTATTTTTTCCCATGTTTCTCAGGCACATCACATAAACAAGATACATGCATAAAAAATGTGTTAAAATGTTTTTTTAAAAGCTCACTTTAAGTTAAATGTTCTTCTGCTTCGGGTTATAAAATGACAATTCTTACTTTTCCTTCACGGTAGTTTTCAGTCCATAGGATGAAGTGTACAAAAATACTACAGACAGAAAAGCTGAAGTGTCGAGTTTGATGCTCTGATCAAATTCAAACTGTGAGTTGAGGTTTTACACAGAAAATGGGCAACTTGACCTCAGCTCTCAGTCTAATCAGCATGTTCTCATCCTTTCTTGAGAAAATTAACCTCATTCATCACATCATGCTCCTGTTCCTCCCTAGGGCTCATGATGATTCCTTTGCTCCTTCTGCTACTCCTGGATCTCCGAGCGCAGCTGTCATGGCTAGATGGCACAGTAGGCACGCAAGCAAGCATGTGAACCAGACGAACATAGAAGTTTTCGGCTTTTTGGGTTTTTTTGGGTTTTTAAATTTTTTTTAAGTCAGAATAAATATTAAAGAATGTTCCCTGCCGCAGAAATGTCCTGGCAAGTTTTAGGTTTTTAAAGCACGGAGTCTGAATGCTATTGCTCGGGGTATCCACAAGATGCAGGAACTTAACTCACTCACCTGTTTTTCTCCCCTCTTTTCCCAATCATTTACCACCACCACCCCCCCCCCCCAAATTATACAGAGATCCTGACAAAACCTGAAATCTACTAAAGATATCATTAATTTCATGAGATACAAATAACCTCAAAAAACAGTAAACAATAGCCTGTGACTTGGAACCCGAGTCTCCCAGGATGCAGGGTGCTCTTAATTCCCTCTGCTGCCGTCGCCTCTTACGAGGAATTCTGCCCAGCAAGATGATCAATCATGGGACTAGAGAAAGTGCTAATTCTCTATTTTCCAGCCTCTTCCAGCTTTTTTCTTCACATCTCCTTCCTGTTCCCTTTAGAAACTGGGTCTTTTTATCCCATGGATATCTCATTATTATCTCATTTCATTACCTCTAATACCAGACATCCTGCATCCATACACTGAAAATAATCGATATGAGCCATCAAAGGAAGAAAGAGTATTTAAAAATAGGCACTACTATGAAGATGGATGACAGGACAATAAAACTCAGCCCAAGAAGGATCTGAACTGGTAAGTTTGCCTAAGTTAGAAAAACAGCAAGGTCCTTACTTTCCCTCTAAATGCTGATCAAAGTCATGTCCATAAGCCATGTATGGTACAGAAGTTTTATCTGAAATTCATGCACTATTTCAACAGGAACAATTTCATCTGCAGAGTGAATGTGGTACACAAAGCCACACTCAAAGGTGGGAAAATATTTGCAAAAGGAGAGGAAGCGACTAACCTGACCAATAGGTTCTTTTGTTGGGGCCTTTCCTCTTCTAGCGGTGCTTGTGGCCAAAGTGGTGGTTGTTTCCATGACTGACGTGGACATCTCAGACTGCATTGCTGTAGCTGTGGACTCGGTTGTCATAGAGGAAGGCACTTCACCAACAAGTCTCACATTTCCTTCTATCACGATGTTGGCATCATTTTCTGCTGCCATATTCAGAACTTTCAAGCCATTGTAGTACAGACCAGAGAGCTGGCCTTGGAAAGGGTGGCCACGTTCCTTGCCTCCAATTTTTATGGTTGCTTGGCTATTGAAGATTGTGAGCTGACGCCCTGTGAAGATAACATTATATACATGCAAAAATGTTGACTGTGAACGCTATACTCTACATGAGTGATAACAGATTGTCATGGGGTGAATAATGACAGCAATAAACTATAAGAAAAGGATTTGACTCATAATTCATTGCTTTTTAATGAGGTGTCCATGAAATGCATAAATTTTGACAGCATTTGCTTTTTTCTTACTCTACAATCTTTTGGGGATGTTTTAATTTTTTTTTGCTAAAAGGCCAATCAAATACATTTGCAAATGTATTTAATACACCAAATGATACCCCTCTCCCTTTTACCTGAAAGCATTGTTGAGCTTTTTGGTGTGTGTCAAGAATGTCAGGTTTCTAATTCCTTTAGATTTCTTTTTCTTCAAGTCTGCCAACATCTCAAAGTTTTTTCCATGCAATATCGCATAGGGCCTATGAGCTTTAAGTGCGTAGATACGAGTTTACGTGTGTGTAGACATATACAAATATGTCTATGCACACAGAGAGAGTTTATATATATGCCAACGAGTCACTAGGTCAAGTGAATTTTAAAGAGTATGTTATGCAGTAATCTGTCATATCTCTGTACAAGCAAATAAAATATTTACATTTTTAATTAAATGTTTCCTTTTTGTATTTAAATGTTTATTTTCCTTTAACGTACACACTGAAAAGAAACACATGGTTCACACTGAGTATCTCAGAGGCAGATTCAAAAATAGATGTCTGATTGGCTTTCAGCAAGGCTATCAATTAAAAGAAAAGATTTCAGATGTAAAAGCGGCTTCAGAAATGATACACATACCAATGGAGAAATCATGGCACATTTCCATTAAACAGAGAAATCCTCAGCAACAGTACCACTCTTAGTAAACAGAATAGTCACTTTAGCAGATTGGTTTCTGCTCACAAAAAGCATGCACACAACTTTAAGCTCTGTTTTAATTAGTGTTTGTTCCAAAATCCCCTTAGAAGGTTGCAAACGTTAAAGGGACTTCATTTTGATTGGCAATTCATATTGCCCACTATTTAAGATACCTACAGTTTAAACAAATTTTTTTTCAGGACCATAATGAAGATATCATAACTATATGTATATTTTTAGTTAATAATTTAGATGCTGGAACATGTAATATAATCTACGAATAATTTATAATTTTTGGTTAATGTTTGCTATGAGTACCTTCACAGATTGAGTTAGTGGATTATATTTAACAGTCCCTTTAACCTTAAGTTAACAGGGTAAGATTATTAAACAGCTGGTACTTCTAAAAATGTATAGAAATTATTATACAAGGTATGCAAATATTACTCTATATTTTACTTTTTTAAATTTGTTTTTAATTTAGTTTTACTGAAATTTATTGTTTATGTTTATTAGTGTTACAATGAAGCACTACTTGGTTATGTTCAAATTATTTTTTTATTTGAAGTTTTAATCAATGTTTTTTACCTTTGTCGAGTAGCCATTCATCAACTACTCGACCAAGTCGATATGGAATTCGCTGTCTAGCAATCGCCAGGCGCTCGTTATCATTGTTTCCTTTAAAGTTTAAAGAGACATTTCATTGGTTAAAATCTGTAAGGTCAAAGGTTAAAAGTTAATACTTAAAGCTTGAGCTATACAGTTGCCACATGATTTTTTGAAATTTGGAATTTTAAAAAGTGCTACCTAGAACATTTCATGGTTCAGACTTTTCATTCATTCATTTATTTTATTTTAGCAAACAAAATTATTCCTATGTTAATTGAAAATTAGAAATCTGCATTTGAGCTAGGTTATTAAACTTATGTTATAGACAGACCCAAAAAACAAATTTAAACATCATCGAATGGCTTTACAAAAAATGATCATTGACTTCAGGGTTTTGTCTTTTTTGATGTTTCTTATTAACTAGTTAAACATGTTCAGGTGAAACAGGTTTAAGTTTTCAACAGACATCCAACCTCTCTGGGTTAGTAATTTAAAGAAGAACAACACAACTCTTAAGCACCATCTAAGTCACATTTACTTCTGCTGGCTAGTAATAGACCTGCTGTAACTTATTTCCTAATCAGAAAAAATACATTCTTCTTCACTTCATCTAAATAAATTCCAGAGATTCAAATATATGGTACAGAACAGACAAGGGTATTCACTGTTTGTACAGTCTCTTAGGACACATTGACACCATCTTGAAGGAACACCAAGGCTTTGACAAAAGTGACTTGCTGAAAGGTAGCCTGGTTCTGAAATGTGGAAGTGCTTTAAAATTTAGCAAGAGGCCATCTGTAGTGGGGTTTCAGAAATGAAGAACTAACCAGAACTCAACAATTCAAAATTCAAACTTGTCATGTTTGCAAACCATATCTATTCTCAGTCGGTGCAGAGATCTTTGACTACTTTAAATAAAACGAGATAAAATAAGGCTGCTATGGTCAGAAAAATATCAGATGAGGAATAATTAGCAAATCACTTCAAATATTTTTTTCTAATTATAGCTTTTTGTGTTTAAATGATACAGGTGCTATCCTTCAGAAAACCAAGTCTTCTACTTAAAATTTTTCTTAGGAGAATGGTAAAATTAAGTATTTCCTTTGATGTACAGGTTTTTGGTGGCAGTAGTATTTTAGACCAACAATACCTTTTTCTTCCATTGTACTGGGTCATATTAGTAAAGAACCTAGAGGTAATAAGAGCCAGGTGAGTAAAGAGCAGTCATTTAAATCAGGTGCGAATCCAAAGTCAACCTTACTAGCTCAAATGTGCGTACTGTCTTTGACTTCAAAACCCAATAACAGTCCAAGTTGAAGCGTGAGTACAGGATGTAGCAGCCCACAAAGTGCTCAGAAGTACATTGTCCTGAGCTAGAATGATCCTACTGCTAATCATCAAACTAAAGTATCATCCACATTTAGATAATGAATGTTCTAGCTTGTCCGACAATTATCCCCACTACCAGCATCACAAGCCATAACAGGCTTGCAGGGAAGAGTCAGTATCATGGCCCACAGACACAGCAAGAGCAACAGCTTCTGTACCAGAAATGTAACCTGGTGGCTTTATGCAGATGCTCATTCTGCAGTGACACGACCTGCCGCTTGCCATCTTGTCACCCTCCTGTGGTTTAGCATGGACATAGTTGACTATGCCAGGAACTGCTCTACTTTCTTTTGAGAGGATGTCCTTTTCCTATATACTTATCCCTGTCCTCTCCACCATAGAATCATTAAATGGTTTGGGTTGGAAAGGACTTTTGAAGATAATCTAGTCCAACACCCCTGCCACCATAAAGGACATCTTTCATCGTGCTGCTCAGAGCCCTCTCAACCTGACCTTGAACACCTCCAGTGACGGGGCACCTACAACATCCTAGAGAACCACAGAAGTTGGTTCCACAACTTCTCTAGGCAAATATACTATGTAATTAAAAAGTCCATGGATGTATATACAGAAAGATATACCTTTTTTTCTTATGTACATTTTGCTCTATTCTCATTTTTCAGAAGCATTCTCTGTAAAACAATATTTTCACCAAAATTTTCCGACTTCCACCTTTCCAATGAACTGAAAATTTAGAATAAAAGGCTTCAGAATACAACTCTTGTGATATTGTGGGAATACAGAATATCTTAATAATTTTTTTTTCCTATTATGGTCTTCTTTAAAATTGTTGCTCTTCATCCTGGGCACCTTCACTTACAACAAACTTCCTGTGACTAAATGGAAATTTGAGAAGTAGAGGAAAAACATGAGAAACATCATGTGAGCAATATAGAATGAAAGGTATGTAGAGTGATCCCCCATGTTTCTGTCCTGGATTTGTACCTCCAACTAAATATATATATATACACACCAGTGAATTAATAATTTACACTCCTTGACAGCCAGTTACTTTTAACACTTATGCTTAGCTTTTCAATAGGATGTTTCTACAGTTTCTACTGAGGCATTATCAGTTGATTCACTGAATAAATGAGAGAATGTCCTATTTCCAATAGATTTACACTCCTTGACAGCCAGTTACTTTTAACACTTATGCTTAGCTTTTCAATAGGATGTTTCTACAGTTTCTACTGAGGCATTATCAGTTGATTCACTGAATAAATGAGAGAATGTCCTATTTCCAATAGGTTTCCTTAACTTAAAAAAAAAAAATAGAATCATGAGGTTTTGTTGCTGTTAGGTATGATTTTTTTGTTATCTATATTTTTTTTTAAAAAAGGAGAATGGGTGGGATCCTTCTACGTCATTGGCTAAATTTTGCAGAAGAGGTTTCCAGGCATAAAAAAAAAAAAATCTATTTCTCTTATGGAAATAACTTCTACGTCATTGGCTAAATTTTGCAGAAGAGGTTTCCAGGCATAAAAAAAAAAAAATCTATTTCTCTTATGGAAATAAGTCTCATGGATGTAAATCATCATTCACTCACCCACTGTTATTCACTGGATGTCTTTCATCAGCAAATGCTCCTTAAACCTCAACAGTCACATCGAAACGAATCAGAGTTCACAACTGTGTATGTTGGGACGGCATTAAACTCTCTGTTGTTTATTCAGCCAGGGGGTGAAATCAGGCACGTTTGGTAGAAGGACCCTCCACAGTCACCAGTCTGGATCCCTAACGCTGTGGCACCTCCCTGCTGGAATTCCGTTACTAACAGAGGGTTTATCCTAGACAAGGTTTATCGGTGCTTGCACTTTCACTACTTGGCAGCTGGTCCAGGACATCTCTATGGTGATCGCAGAAAGTCCTCTGTGAATAAATTTAGTCTTAGCCAGCTTATACATTTCTTTGAATTATTGAATTTAAAAGTCCATGCAGTATGTACATTTTTGGAGAGTATTGCACCCTATCATAATGTGATTTTACCTATAAATTATATTTTATACTAACTGCATCAGTCTTGCACTACAGGGAGCAAAATACAAATAAAAAGCAAAGAAATAACCATTTGATTTGTAAAGGTCACACAAAAAAATAATTGCTGATTACATTAGGCCATTCCTCATCAGAGGAAAAGTGTATTGTCAAATGCATCTCAATTTGACACTATTACATTAGCTTAAATTATTCTAGTATATAATATAATTGGAAGGCCTAGGGGGAAATGGCGTGGAACTTACCCAGATTCAGTTTCAAGGAGAACACATAGGTTTAGTAATGATGAAACTAGTAGACACATATGTAACTTCAGAAATACCTTTAAAAAATATACATATCATTGAAAATAATTAAAAGCAGCCAACATCCTATTATTCCATTGTGAAGAACACACAGCTTTTCAATGACTGCTTCTTCCCAAACAGCTGATTTGGGTCATACGCTCAGCTACAACAAATCTGGACAGTCCCACTGAATTCAGTAAAACTGTGTTCATTTACTTCATCTAGTAATCTCATCCCCAGCAGGGAAAACAGAAATACCACAAACTGTTCTTCTTAGGAGTATTCAGTGCATGTTTTTCACACTTCCTTTATTTATGCTTGTTTTTACCAGTATGGTGAACTACAAGGAACTTCTTCAGTAAAAAACACTTCCGAGAAGTTTACTAAATGTTTTCATGGTCTGAACAAACCTGTGCTTTAAGATTTTTTTTCTGTTACCCATCTGAAAGATTAAATACTCTTCCAGGCATGCTTTTCAACCATAATTGGTAATAAACGACTGATAGGTCTAAACAGCTATGTGACTATCCAGTATGATTCTTCCTGGTTATATGGCTGAAATTTCTTTGATTTTAACAGCTGGGTAGAACGATTCACTCAGTGTGCGTGCACTGTGACATTGCCTAACCTCATTGAATTCTAGATGGCTTCATTCTTCTGCCAAGTAGATAATATTTTGTCACAACACAGTGTTAATTCTGTACGGGCAGAAAGGCTTCAAGGGAATAACAATAACTCCAAAGAATCAAGGTAAGCAGAGAGGAGCAGCAAAGGTCAATCTTTGAGTCAGAGCTAAATCTAGTGGCAAGATTGAGAAGAGGTAGTCCAAAAAAACTTTAATCATACCTTTATATCTATAGGTCAGCTGGGACAAACCAACTATGTGAACTTCACTAATATGTATTTTATCCCTCCTGATTTATTATATTGTCAGTGCTGGAGTGTAATTCTATTTTGTTCTCTGAAATAAAGGTGTCAGTTATTGATGTGAAATAGCAGCATCCTTGAAAGAGAATAAGTAAGAAGGTTGAAAATCGAGAGTCTGTGAAGAACAACTTAGACTAGAGAATATTTTCTATGAAACAAACCCTTTACACAGAATACAAATTCACCTTGGTAGGCTCAGCGATCTGCTAGGGACATAAATAACAAAGTGATGAAACCAAAGTCTATCTTGATTTCTAAACAACCCTCTCTCCCTAGTTTTGCCCATCAGGATCTTGACACTGCTATTTCTGAATCATGACTCCCCTGACATCTGCAAGAGGAAGGCAGACACCCGTATCATTCCACCAGATGCAGTTAGGGATGAGATCTGAGTGAAGCATCAGCTGCACGGCATGAGGAATCCACAACAGCTCTGGTGGTACCGGGGCAAACAGTCTACGCAGTGTCTCACATGGCCAGGCTAGGAAACAAAACCACAATCTTGGTAATGGCCCATTCTAAAGATCTTTCAAATCATCTCTTACTATTACTGTGCACGTAACACTTGCGTATATGAGCATATATTAATGTTGGAATAAACTGCAGATGCAAAGACTGTGGTCTAAAGTTTATACAACAGATGATTTTGCACAGGCATATTTTCTCTTCCCAGCAAGAGGGAGTGAAACTGTAAGCGCTATCAATTGCAACCACAAACTTTTATGTGATTCACATGGCACGTAGTTTTGCCATGCTGGTGCTCACACTAGCCCCATGTCTTGGCAGTAAGTGGATGCTTTCAGTGTCATCACAGTCACAACATAAATTGATGTTAATTATACAATAGATTCAGATGGTAATGCATTTAAAAAAGTCAATATACAGACATTCTCTAAAGCTAAAATAAGATTCAAATTTAAATAGTATTTAACTGTCATCTAAGGAAATCAGTGGCTATGTCTACATTGCCCTATTTGATCAAAGATCCCTTAGAGATGTCACTCAGGCTGGGACTCCCACCCACAAGTACGTTGCAGACCCAGAGTATGTTCCCAGACTCTCCATGCGCAATGAGCAGGGTGTGCTAGGTCATAACCTTACTTCATCTGCCACTGCAGACCTCCAGCAAGTCTTACTCCTAACAAACTCGGCTCCTAAATACACTGCAGCACATCTCATCATCTGATCCTGCCTGTTGTCTTCATAAATAGCCCTACTCTTACCCACAAGAATCTTGTCTCTCGTATTCAGCAGCCATCAGTAAGCTTGCTTTTATGACTGCAAACACATGATCACCTTTTCCATCACAACATCCTGGGTCCAGGATATACAGAAATGAGACTGGGTTGCATGCAGCAGAGGACAATATCCAGGTCCACCCCAGGAAATCACTGTGTTTGTGGGGGACACTGACACTGCTCTGATTTAGATTTTTGCTGAGTGCTTGCAGACTTGGCTTTCTGGTCTTTGATTCAGGAACGAGGTCTGGATGGATCCGATGAAGCTGTACATCTTTTCCTGTTGCTAAATATGCCAGTGCTACCTGTTACAATGCGTAGGATGACAAGTTGGAAGAGATGGAGGAGCATACAGTGGTCAGCCTCAAAGACTACTGTACAAAGAGTTAGATATCCAGAACGCTGACTTGGGCCTCCTCCAGTGTTCAAAGGAAAGGCAGACACACAGCTCTAGGATGCGTATTTTTCCCCATTGGACATCTTGAACAAACCTTACCATCAGCTTGGTGAGAAGTACAAAGAAACTCTAAAATTAGAGTAAGAACCTGTAGCAAATGAGCAAGAGCATCACCCCACAATGCCTTACCTTATTCCAGAAGAGCTAACCTATGAAAAAAGAAACCACCATGAGGTATGACTTCTCCAAACTTTAAAGTGTCAATCCTGGCAAGTTCCTATTAAATGACTATAAAATAATATGGCCTTTTCACCCCACCAGAA
Source organism: Buceros rhinoceros silvestris (assembly GCF_000710305.1). NCBI lineage: Eukaryota > Metazoa > Chordata > Aves > Bucerotiformes > Bucerotidae > Buceros > Buceros rhinoceros. The sequence continues at coordinate 14,891 of NW_010387825.1, forward strand.
CTCCCAAATTCCTTATAATGAATGTTAACCATCCCATATTCTGCTCACAGAGTGACTGATAGCAGTCTTCATAGCAAGGTGAAATCTGTCACTGGTGGCTTATGGCACTACTAAACACAAAGCAGAACTTTGATTGCCTTGAAGAAGAGTCCAATCACCAGATTTATTGAAAAATGGAAGTTGATTCCCATTTCGCTGATTACTACAGACCGTACCAAAAGATCCTATGTTCACCTATAAACGCCTTGTTCTGTGCTTGCATGTTAAACAAACTAAATCGTATTGTTACAACTTTCTACAGAATAAAACTAAGAACTCTCAGTAAACTCTCAGGCAGATCTGACCCATTACTTCAAATCAACTACCTTGCACCTTGGTTTCGTTTTGATTGTTTGCCACTGTATTAATCAGTAATTAAACGAAGAGCGTGCTCTTCCCCACTACAATGCAGTATCCGTCTCGGTTTGTGCAGTGCTGGATTGCTTACTTTGAGAGATTGGTGAGTTATATCAAAAGCAAGCATGAGAGGATGAAAAGCAACCAGAAGGAGATAAGGAATCATAGGACTTGTCTGATAAATTAAAGGTCATATTTTGCTATCAGGAGTTTTAAAAAGATCCTTTGTACTGCCTGTGCAGCATTTAAGGAGCTAATATGGGATGGCTGCTGGTAAAATAGGCAGGAAATTTGATAGAAATCATTAAAGAGGAAGATTAAAGTATAAAAAATGAATTGTTTTAAGTACAGTACCATGCTCTGCATCACTCCAATAGTGATGTTTTGCAGTTCTCTAAGGTAAAAGGAGTCTGATCTTTTTCTAAATCACAATGTCACAGCATTTAAGGTCACTTTGCCTATAGAAATTAAGGCAGAAGTTGGCTGTAAACAGTTTCTTATTCAATAGGTTTTCAACAACTGGAAAGTGGAGAATATGCCAACCCTACTGTATCTAAAATTAGCGAGGTCTGAGATAGCAACTACAGAATGTGTTCTGACTTCACCCAGGTAACGACCTGGCTAATCTTAATTTCTTGTTAGCAAAGAGCTGCTATATAGAATGTCTCTTGACAGAAATAATATTCACATTATAAAAATGAATGACGGCAAATGGAAAACACTGTGCTCAGCTCTTATTTTAAATTTCTGTTGGTCTGTAACTCCAGGAGTAACCAGTATTCAGGTAGAAGCCATCAATGAGAAAGGTCTTATTAACTATGTGCAAGCCTCCTAATTAAGTTTAATCACACTGCAAGTTCTGAGGACTGAATAGGACAAACTGTCAAAAGGTCATTGCTCATATCACCGCATTTTATTGCGCTCAGTGAAAGCAAATTCTATATATTTTCTATAAAAGGAATTCTACATATTTTTCCCATATACTATTTCTGGACCATCCGCAACAAGAAAAGTTATCTGAAACAATTTAAAAAAATCTTCTGGGGATAAATTCTGTTCCTAGTTATATGATTTATAAGAGAAAACAGAGTCTGGCCTTCAGTTGTGATTACCAAAGCTACTGCAATTGAACTGCTCTAGCAGACTCTTTGGGGGCAATGCAGGCGGTAGTGAGGATAATTTTGTGCTCATTTCATGACCGGAGACATAAAAAAAATATAAGAAATCCAAAGCAATCAGCATCAACCCTCATCAACGTCACACAAACTAGCTTGACTGCAACTGCAAATATTAAACATGTTGATTTCACGTTCTTTCACTAAACATGAAAATGCTAAATTTAACCACTGCTATGCTGCAAAGTCCTGGACCATACAGGTGCTTTGACACGCTCACTACGTCTGCTGAGGCGATGTCAGCTCTTTCTCCTGGGAATATGTATGATTACACACAAGCCAATGGAATCAGCAGAGTGAAGCCATTATTTGGACAAGCCTTTGCCAAGCAGAAGAACCCAAATGCACCCATACAGATAGAAAATGGCATTTAAGAGATAAAAATCTGTTCTGTGTCAGCACTGTAACAAAAAAAGTAGCCCTTGGCCAAAGCAAGCTCCAGACTTTCAGTTCTGTCTAAAAGTGACATTTCAATTTGTGTATTTATGCCTTGCAGACATTTTACTATAAAAGAATAATCTATTTCAAACGGAAAGGTTTAAACTTGTATATATACATTTTTTTAAACGCTTTTGGCAAGACAAAGAAACAGAAACTGTAAATAATAGAAACAGATGCTCACTAAGATAAAAGCAGAGGAGTGCTTTAGGAGTGCAGCACTACAGCGAGCAGCCCACCACACAATAGCATAATGGCTGCGGTAGACCCACAGCAGTGATTTAGTCTGTTAAAACGTGAAATAAATAATTCCCTAATTACATATTTTAAAATAAAGCTTTGCTAATATTTTCCATTTAAATTAATAATATGCCACTATAACTTTTTTATGAAATACAGCTTTTTTCTTTTTAAATCTGCAAAGTTATTCCAAATTAGCCAAGTATTTTCCCCTTGTGATTATGTTTCAACTCAGTTTTTTTCTTACTTGGAAGTCTGAGAATTATTGTGAAGCTTGTATTTTGCTTTGAGATTCTGATTTTGAAGAAAATTTAAAACTACATTGTTCAAATGTTCTGGATTTCTACACCCAAAACTTCTACGGTTTCCTTCATTTATGATTAGGAAGTTCTCAAAGGAGGGAAATGATGGTTACCATACATTTTTATCATTTTCCTGAAATCCGTGCTTATAATTTCTCATGTCCTGCACATAAAAATGGGAGAAAGCTCCACTGCTGAATAAAGCGCCTGTGAGGGGATAGGTGTGAGAAAGGCTGTAGTATTGTCTCCAACCACTCCTGTGGTAAGTCCATCCTGTGGTAAGTGCCCTCTATTCTGCAAAAGCCCTTAAAGACACACAGCCAGTTCCCCCACAGAAGCAGTTCTCAAGTGTCTTGCTAAATTATGGCCCGAAAAGATCTTTGAAGCCATAGATCTCTTCTCCAACGTTTTCTGCTGGCAGCTGGTGTCAAGGGAGCCTTGAGCAACTAAACGAGACAGTCATTGACTCCAATGCCAGATTTAACATACATGGAACTGGCTTGCACCAGCTAAATCAAGATGCCCCAATTCTTTAAGCTCTTTGCCCAGAACACGCTTTCAGAGGAGGCTACTCTGCTTTAAAGTTGACAAGGCCACATTTCAGATGGACAATGCAAAGCTGGCACTGTATAGGTCTAGACTTATTGGTTTGATTTTCAGAGCTAATCGGAGTTGAAACACCAGAATGAAAACATAATCAATATTGAACTAAGTGTATATTAATTTGAAAGGAAATACATAATTACTAGTCAGCTGTCAATATATTTAACTTTTTAGTTTCTTTTACAAAAATCAGTTTGCTGATGCAATATCCAAAAAGTAGAGTCAACTTCTACTTTGAAACAGTTATGAAATGTTAAATGGGGAGAAGAACAACTTTTGAAAGAAAATAGCTCTGCTAGCACAAGTTACACATCCACTTTTTCTCAGGAAACCTCTTGACCTTTTAAAAAGATACTGAAACTCCCTATGTTGGAGAAATTCGATAAGGATATTAGCATCTTTCAAGCTTCATGAATTCTAGTAGCTTTCTAACACGAAGCACGAATGCATTATTAAAATATAATGCAGTATGCTTTTTAAATTATTCTTATTTTTAAGTGATGGTATTGAGAATTATGAAGTATTAAATAAACATCTAATTCTAAGCAGATGATACACTAACAGCTAAAAGATGTGGATGACTTACTAATAAAATATTAATGCATTCCAGTTTAATAGGCATGTTTTCAAGACAATTTTCAGGACTCTTAGGAAGGAAGAACTACATCATTCCATCAATCCACTGTCCACCATCACCCATGACAGCACTGCCACGGAATCAATAGATTAGACAGAGAAACTCTCTACCATCCTTGCTGTCATTAATACGTGCATAGATTTGCCACTGCTGCTAAAGTAGAACACTAAAATTTATAAACAAACTTCCATGGCTAAAGCTGAATTAAATCCAGTGAAGATTAAAATATGTCTAACTGCCAGGATGGATGATTAACCACCAGCAAAGCACAAGGCTAAAATACATTTCTGACAAAGGCTGCAGCAACATCCCGTTTGGTTTTCTGCAGAGAACACCCATGGTGCTCATATCCACAGAGCAACAGCAGATAACGAAAGTGTCGAGACAGCAGATTTTTGACAGGCTCTTGCAATGTGGCTCATCTCTCTAGTTCCGCTGGGAAGCTGTGTGCAGCCTTTCTCAATGGTCTTTAGCTAAAGTCAGCTACTAGAAAAAATACATGTAACAAACTGTGAGATATCAGATAGAATGGCTAAGCAAGCAGCTAACTAACAATCATTTTCCCAGCTAACAGGATTTATTTTTTGCATTTATGAGACAGCACCTCTTTCGGGCTCGTTATGCATGCACCGGGTTTGGTTTTTTGGGTGGGTTTTTTTGTTTGTTTGGTATTTGGTTTGGGTTTTTTTTTTTTCCTCCACAGAACCACAGACCTTGGTACAGACTTCGATACCTGTTCCAGAGCTGGTTTCAAAGTGCTGTAAAATCCTCCCCAATTCTTACATTTTAGCCTTTTGTGCCAACAAAACAATTTCCATAAAATCCTTTGTCACAGCATCACATGATATTTTGTATGGAGCAATCTGGAAGACGAGACCCCCAAAAGTGACCTTTTAGAACTGCACATTTCCAGGACATTGTCTACACTGCCATAACCTTCACTCCTTCCTCTTAGACCCATACCTTGGCTGTTGCAGTGCGTTCTGCAACTTCCTTTAAATCCTTCTGCCTTCCCAAGCAATCGCATTCACACACCTCATTTGTCCTGCACTCATTATTATTTACCACTTTTTTTGTCTTTATGACAAGTCACACATCATCAGCAATAACTTTATGCAGACTTCCAGGCTATATAAAAGCGTTAGAGAATTTTGAGCCCAGTACAGAACCCAACTGACACGTTTCCAGTCAGTGAATGCTCCTGACTGAAAACTGTTTGTTGTATGCAATATTGAGTTTATTAGCTCAAGCTGACTAATGAAAAATCAAATATATTCACTGCTCGTCACTTCTATGAAGAGCATCCGTCAGCTTTGGGACTGACAATGCTGTATGGCTGTGACACGCAGGTTCTGTGAAGTCACTGCAACACCAAACAGTGCAGTGCTGCACCTCTGTGATGGTTATTTGGCTCACAAGGGATGATTTATACACACAGGATACCTATCAGCATCAGAGAAGTTAAAAGAGAAAGGAGGAACCCTGAAACTTAGCTTGAAACTGTGTTAAAATCCTTCGCATGTACCTTATCTTACCACAGCTTTTGGGAATTGATGGTGCAGCCACAGCACTGTCTTCAGTCTCACTTTGTATTTTAGTTCAGACAAAAACCCATGAATTTACATGAGAGAGACTACAGGACTAGGACCCTAAAGTGAGATGCTCAAAAATCCTTTTGTTGAAAACTGGTGTGAGGCAATTGCTGTGCCAAAAAAATGAGAGCATATTTCAAGACTTAGCCGTATACCCAGCTACAGTTAAATTTTTAATACTGTTTGCTCTTTTGAATACGGCATATTGAGTCTTTTCTCCCTACTTTTCAACTGTGATTTTAAAATTTTAAAGCAATAGTCTATTAATGCTCATCAGTTCTGTAAAACAGGAAAAATCAAAACTGTCTTTATATATACTTAACCCAGACAATATTGTTTCATTCAGGTTTTTTAATGTCCACTAAACTGAATGCTGCACCAGAAAGGCCATTCAACTTCTTAGAAATACTCCACTGCGGAAATTAAACCATTCACATCTCAATTAAGCCAATTAGTAAAAGCAAAATTTCACTTCCTTTGATTCAGTTGACTTCAGCTTATAAGGGGTTGAAATCAGGATGTCATTTGCAATGTTTCGTGCGCCTGATACAGCGATGAAAGTTCAATTTCTGCTTCAAATTTGTTTGAAACGGTGTGTACTACTGAATCTGACTCTAGTGAAGCTCATAAGGGTTCTACGATATATAAATCATACAAGCTTTTCAGTCTTTTTTTTTTCTTTTTTTTAACCAACTGGGTTTAAGACTGCAGAAATCTAACCACTCTGCAGGATGAAGAGATGGGAGTACAGCTGCTCTCCCGTGTTCACATTGCAGAAAGGGGAGAGAGTCCAAAGCATGTACATACTCTGTGTTGAAGATGGCAACGATTTCCGTCCTCCTGGACATCTGCTTAACGCAGTTCAGTCTCTTGAAAATCCATCTAGGATAGAGCAGATCACCACTTTCCCTGCTGCAGTACGAATTACAGTGACTGCTTCTGAATTAGTTAAAGTGTCGTCCTTATCCCGAAGCCAGAAAGTACTAGTCTGTTGCCACACCTCACGACACCAGTAAAATATATCTGGGGACACATGCACAAATGTGTCCCAGATAAAAAAACATACCTCATCTTCCAAGAGCACCTAAACCACAGTAACACTGCAGAGAAATTAATTTTGTTTTCTAAATGATAGGATGTCTGTTTGGAAGACTCAACACCGCATTGATTTGTTCTGTCCTGAGAAAGGCTCCCACTTCAGACCGACTTCAGGGTTTCCCCAGAAGCTGATGGAAACACACTGCATCGCAGAAAGAACACACGGCAGACGTACACCGTTGTACTCTTCTCTTGGCGCTTTGTCAGCCCCCAGGAGCATCAGTACCAGTCTGTGAGGGACACAGTCACAGCCATACTTTCTGAAGTGTTACACACAAGTAATTTTACTAAAGTCAGTAGATACTGGTTTGGCTTAGTGAGTGACACGTTACATTAGTCCTGCGTAATCTCGAATGAGACAGCTACGAACCTGCTAGAGGGCAGGCTAAGGAACGAGAGAGAAAGGAATCTGGTGGTCGAACCTTTGCATTGACAACATGTTCCTGCCACTGGGAAAGAAAAGAAGAATGACAATTATCTTTTAAGTCATTGATTCTATCACAGATAGCAGCACCGTATTGTTAAGAAAGCTACTGAGTAGCTAAAATTCTTTGGTAAAGAATTTAATTGAATAGTTTTCTTTTTAACCAACACCTCATTAATCATCCATTTTGAGCTTATCCTACTACACTGGATAAAGTTACATGGAAAACATGTGTCAAACCAATTAAAAGTGTGCAATGTTTCATCTTTTGTGATCTGACTTTTACTGGCATTGTTAACAGATAATGGCCTTCCAGAAGAGAGAAATGGGACCAGCTGTGGCAGATTCGTCATGTCTCATTCTGAAATCTATTTTCACTCCCACTTCCTCCCTCTAACCTGAATCCCCATAGCTTGTGGTCTTCTTCAGAAATTCCATTTCTATATTACCCTGTGACTAATTATGGTAAGCAGGTAGGGGCACCAGCCTTTGCCACAAGACACCAAACAAGCAGATACCTGTTTCTTTCAGTACTCTGGGAGACATTTTTCTGAATCACTGCTCATTTGACATTTTCTTTCTCCTTCTAAACTAGATGCATTGTGCCACTGCCGTATTTAACTGAAAGGTGTTACACCGTTTGTGATCAAGTAATGACAACCATGCCACACATTTTATCAAGATCTGAATTTAATTACAGGATCTATCAAGTCTAAGATGGGATGAGCCTTTGTATTTCACCAGGATATCCACGATGAAAAATAAAGGAAAGAAGAAAATCTGTCTGCAGAGTTAGAGAAGCATTATTATATAGCATTATCTGACAGAAAAACCTGATAAGCTGTCAAATTAAAAAGCTGATTTGGGAAACTTTACTGAAACCACTTTTTGAAAAGAGACTTACTACAGTGTCTTGTTTGGATTTCACCTAGGCTCTTTATTTGAGGACAACAACAGGATAGAGCAATGTCATAATCTCAAAGGGCAACAGCGCTTTTTCAAAAGAATATTTCATTGACTTTGGATAAGTGGTAACAGAGCTTAGCCCAAAGAGAATAGGAAAATAAATTACCATTTTTGTAAACAAAAATCTCTCTCATGAACAATAAAATTATACTAAAGTGAGACTTAGGTACATGCTAAAAAAACATTTAATCTTAACAAAAGGGTAGTCAGAGCTGTATGAATCAGAAAAAGATTCAAGAAATCAGTTACACAATTACGTGTCGGCAGAGGTAAAGTAGCATGCTGGCCTAGTTACATCCATCACTTAACTGTTGGTTTGCGGCTCAGTAACTAAGATTAATTTTTAATCTATTTTGATTCTTGCAAAATTAGTTTCTTGTGTCTTACTATACTCTTGAGAAATCGCTTGTGTTTCACAGATTTCCTTGTCTTATTTTTAATTCTCTATGCCATTATTTTACACACTGCTATAATGCCTTCTTTTATTCATATTATAACTGAATATAATTGAATGAATACGGGTAGATATCAGCTTCCTGTAATACTCATTGAAGATTTTGCCCAGTTGAAACACACACAAAAAAACCAATGCTATTTTTGCTTTGCTTTGGATAAATAATGAAAACAGCATATGAAAGTTAATTGTAGGAAACATTTTTTGATTGAGTGATCACGAGTTGACTCAAATTAATACAAGGACAACTAAAATAAGTCTGTAAATCAGATTCTTGATTCCAAAAGAACCAAATTTGATAAAGTGAAGGACATCAAGTTGTGTAATCAGTCTGAGGAGCCGGACTCAGCCAGAAAGGACTCTTGGAAATTCTTTAAGGTAAAATATTTTTAAAAAATTATATCTATATCTGTAGATATATTCAGACTTGCATCTGAAAGGTTAAAAATATATCTACTAGGCTGAATAATACACTATCATAGACTATAACAGGTTAAAAACACATTATAATAGATTAAAACCCCAGACTTCCCCAGCAAAGAAAGTAGTGAGAGAACTAAAACCAGAAACAAATATACAAGTTGCCAAAACTCAAAGGGTCTTACAAAGAAAGTAAAACAAAGTTAAAAGCCAGAGGTTCTCAAGTGCAATAAAAAGAGATCATGGAAAGAAGGGGAGTCACTTTGTTGTATGGTTGATGATTAAAAGAAGCAGACTGACCAACAAGTACGTGTCTATGAAAAGTAGATCTCCACAGCTCAGAAAAAAGCAGCATATATATTCTTAATGAAATTGAGGAAGATGATCTCTATCCCAAAATTTAAAAATCAGCCATTAAAATACAGCATACTACTATTTCTTGTGTTAAAGAATGGGGAAACAGCCATCCAGTCAAACTGTTTAGACTGACCTGAGCTATACACAGTGATTTAGAACAAATTTGAAAGGATTGATTTAAAAATAGTGATTGGAAAATGAGATAAAAGGTACAACTTTACCAAGTCATGTTAGACTAATCCAATAGCTGTATTTGATAAGTTAACTGATTTTCTAGATGAAGGAAATTACGTATATCTAATTTATCTGGTTTTCGGTAAAGCATTTGATACAATGCCATGTAGCAAATCGTTGATTAACTGTGGAAAACATAGAGAAGTAGAAAAATTTTACATTAAAGAGCTGAATAAAAAAAAAAAAAAGACAAGTGATAGCTCTGAACAAGGAATTTTTCTTCTCTCCTCTGTTTTATGGAGACCACAGCCTGAGAGCCTGGCTTCTGTGTCTCTTGACAGCCTTCTGAAAACAGGAGCTGCTTCTCCTAGGTCACACTCAAGGTGCCCATCTTCCCAGGATCCCCTTCCAAGAACTAGCTAGTGCATTAGAGTCATCTTCTCCCTAATACTTCCACCACGTTAAGGTGTCTTCAGCTTCTTGGTGAATCATTTACATGGATGACAAACAGTCATTACTTGTTGCAGACCTGCCAATGTGTCAACCACACCATATTCTGGCCTTCATTCTTCCTTACTGTATTACCTGTATTTGAAAACTAAAAATCCTCAAGTGAGAGAAGGTGTTTTGGAGAGCTCATGCCATCTAGTTAAATGGATGGAAGATCTAGCTATGCTTAAGTCAAGCAAGTATAATAAACTAAATGCTGAGTTCTACCTTAAGTTAACAATATGAATATTGTGGCGAATTCTGAACCTATGTTAGACTGTGCCATAGGAACTACCACTGAGGCCCCTGCAAGGAGGTAAGGAAAATCAGTGGTTTTCCCACAGGGAAATTACCAGGGTGGAAAACTACCAGGGAAAAGTATCCCAGATGAGTTCCAGCACCAATCTTCCTTGCAATTTTCTTCACTGTTTTCAGTATAAAACGTCAACCACAAAATGAAACCCGCAGATGACATAAAACTAGACATACTGGTAACTCTGAAGGGGCTGCAGGTACCAGTCAAGAGGAACTGAGCTCCTCCGACTTAATAAAAGTGGCACTAAAGCCTATAATACAGAGTGCAGGTCACACACTTTTAAGATATAGGACCAATCATACCATTTTTTGTGATAAACTGGGATATTATGGGAGAGAATTCATGAGGAAAGATGTTCAATGGGTATAACTAGTCAGCTGCAGAATGATATCGAGCCGTCCAGTTTTGAGGTATGAAAAGGGAGAATAAGATCTTAGAATGCATCAGTGGAGATGACTTTCAACATTAATGACTTCATATGTCTTTACATGAGGTCCTGGTGTTCTCACTATTACCCATTTCCAGCCACATGTGCTTTTGAAAATTGAATTCAAAATGAAAAAGCATCAAAAGAAAGACTATTATGATAAGGACAGAAATCAGAAAACTATTTTGTGAAAAGACATACAAGAACAAAGGAAGATGAACTGAAAAGTGTTTGGACTGGAAACAAAGAAAGTCTCTGAGCACAGAAGCTTTTCCCTAAGTTACCCTCTAAGAGAAGTAATTTGTGCGAAGAAGCAGACTGGATGCAGGACATTATTTTTTCTCATAAGCTCTTCTATCACTATCATGTAATTTTTCAATACATATGGGGAAAAAAGAAATGGGAATGGGGAAATAAAAAGCAAATCCAACAAGAGACAAACCACTAATGCTTTAGAGGGGAAGTGGACCCTTGATTTAAACACAGTTCCATTAGTATTTTCTTTAGTATTCTAAACATTCTCAGAACTTCGACTCGTAATGAAAATCATCCATGAGCTGTCTACAACATTCAAACTTTGTCTTGAGCCAGTGCAATTAATAAAAAAATCTTTTCTATAAAATTGAGTGATCTCACCTGTGTGCATCATCTTTCATGTATCAACTTTTCCTTTGCTTGCCTATCCAACAAAGCGAGTGAATTTTTTTAACTTTGGGACAAGAACGAAAAATGCTTTGATTGATTAAAATGGCGTTTAAGCTAATAAAGATTTTACAAAATCTCTCACTCTAGAAATGTGTATAAATTGCACAAAACACTAAATTTTTCACTTCTAAATTTTAGAAATGTAAAAATTTAGGGTTTTTAAAAGCTTGTGTTTTAAAATATTTTTGGTATTTTTAAAATAGCTTTCATTTTTCATTTTTTCACTTAGCTTTTTTCACTGCCTGTCAAAGGAAGCATATATCGGCTTTTTGATTCTTCATTCACTAATCTTTGCCTTCTCTGGTAATGTTGAAATCTTCTCTAGTACAGCCATTACATATGGTTCCTAATTTTTTTAAAAATCTGTGTTAATGACTATGTAACTCAAGGTTTAAATGATCATACATCCATTGAAAAATAAATGGATCTACTCTCTTGATTTTCATTAGGTGGGATTTTGCCTCTGGTTTCCCTAAGCCAGAGTATGATCCATAAAAACTCTGCTTTTACCACCAGGGTTGTGGAAATTATTCCTGAAAATTTTCACATGTGGAGCTTTGACAAAGACTTTGTGCAAGTAATAATTAAAAAAATATTAACTTATTCATATTTATGCCCTATTATCTCCTATCAAAGCAGAGTTGGTTTAACTATTTACAGTTACCAGCAAACGTTCCCTGATGGAGACCTTGGCATAAACAGAATCCCAAGGAGATATGACTCCATGGACACCAGAGGCCACGAACAACATTGATGAGTTTCGCTTTCCAAGTTTGGGAGCATGAGACATTACTTGGTAATGAAGGAACTACTGATCTAGCTGGTATTTTTTTCCTTTCTCTTCTTAGTAATTCCATGGACTAAATATTTTAGACCCACATGGATAGCCTGATTTTATATATATGGCATAAATTTATACATAAACTGCTCACTTGCACTGTATAATTAATCTTCTACATATTCCCAGAGAGAGTTCCTGAGAAGGCCTCCCATTCTTTTCTAATCACTATTGTCTCCAAGGGAAGTAAATATTATGAGATGTACCTTGTTTCATTGGCAATGCCAGGTTTTCACAGCAGGAAAAAGATATACAAAACAGGAAACATTGGGCAACATCATTTTTCTCGGAAGCTTAATCACTGTGAAAAAACGTCTTTTCCATCACAGATCCCTCCTGGGCAGAAAGGTAGTCTTTATTTTGTGTTTGAGAGCACTGCACCCACCAAGTAATGAGAGACTGCTCCAAGTTTGAGAGCTTCACAGCTCATCAGAAGAGGGTCATCTTCATATCCTCTATATCAACCATCAGAATTGACTTATCCAAGCAACAGATCTGACCATAGGAGTGTCAAAACTCTGACCATAGAGGAAAGCATGAGAGAGAAGCAATATGTATTATTTTATCCGAAGAAGGAACCAAGTGAGAAAAAAGGTAAAGATGACATGTTGTTGAACAAATAAATAAATAGGAGTCAGAAGGCTTGTATCATTTTCAGCGTGGAAAACACCCTGAAAATCCCACATCCTAACAGCAGTGGCCAGGGAGGTCTGAAAAATTACCCTGTGGCTAATGTGAGGCCAGGCAAATACTGACCATTTGCTTGTCAGGTTCAAACCTCACCTTGATCATTATAATTTTGCATGGATGTGATGCTAACAGGCTGTCTGTCCATTTTCTTTGAATAGTCCAAATTACACTTGTGAAAGAGTTCGAGATATCTTCTGGCCACCACACTTAAGCCTGTGAAACAGATCTTCGATTCTCTTTAGAAGTAGCTGTAGCGGCTTAAATTTGGAAGGTATTTCTAAGCCAATAGTATGCAACAAATATACGGATTGCATGGGAAATACTAATCCATTCTGGAGAAACAAATGTACTGACACAAATGACTCCTGTTAATTTCATGGTCAATCTGAAGACAGAAAACCAAGACAAATGGATAGCACTTATCCTAAACAGGATACATGGTAATAGCTGACTCTTAACATTTATCTTAAAGGCAGTTGTTTCCCATGAAAAGATAGCGGAAAGTTTGTCTATTTTTCATAATACGGGGCCAAGAGAAGCATTTAAATAAGATGCCCCCTTCCCCTAGCCCTTGGATGTTCTGCCATACAACCTTTAGCTCATCTCTAGACCCTTGGTTTTTAAGCAAAAAAAAAAAAAAAGAAAAAGAAAAAACAAAACCCAGAACAAACTATTCTGCATTTTACTGAAGTCCTAAGAGCTTCAGCTGCCCATTGCCGTATTGCAGAGGTACTTATCACTAAACCATAACGTCAGTGCGTGGTTTGATCTTCTGCCAACATACGCAGAACTCTCACATATCATACAGGTTCCTCTTTGCTGTATATGCTTCCATCATAATTCCTAATCCCCGGTCACAGAGATACATCTGTTCCAGTAGTCTGTCAGTGTTTTGGACAATCTCTTTTCTATGAACAACGTGTGTGAGATGTTCATGCTGTCATATCTAGGTCTGACATCTGCTGACCCCTGGGATACACGAGGACAGTGGCAACTATGCTGTGCTTTTCTAAGGCTGACCGGAGATCCAGGGAAGGCTCCTCTTTTAGATGTTTGCCTACCTCAGCGCGTATCTTCCAGACTGCTGCAGGGTCATGGGAACTGCTGAGTATTCCCAGAAGTCTGAACAGCTTTGAAACCATAGTGACCAGCTGGCCGATATCTAACAGATCATCTAGTGTCCAGAAAATTCTGCATTACTCTGATTCATGATGAAAGTCCTGAAGAGTAGGTACTCTACTGGTTGCACTGTGGTTTTTTATAAGAATTGGCATTGGGCAAACTTTCTTTGACTGCAGAAAGTGTATAGTTATTCACCGAAGAGTGATTCTGAAAATCCCTCACAACAAATGGTGATTATTGTGGCTTTAGAAAGTCACCTAGCTTGTTCCGATATAGTTTCTCAGACTAGTAAAATGCACACCTTCTCTACTAAGGAAAGAAAATTAGAAAATTGAAGAAATCGGTTTTCTTGTTAAATAAATATTGTTATGATGGCTATGAGCACTGCTATGAGACAGATTCGAACACACACACACCCCCCCCCCACACCACACCACTAAATAAATATTGTTATGATGGCTATGAGCACTGCTATGAGACAGATTCGAACACACACACACACCCCCCCCACACCACACCACCGACTCCATTTGATTTGATTTAAAACAGACTTTCTTTCAGGTAAGAAAGAAAAGGTTGTTTCAACTTAAATTAAATACTTCATTCTCGGATTACTTAAATCCTCTATAAACACTGGGCAACGCTGACGTGAAGTTAGAAGACTTTATTTAGAAAATACGGAAATTAATAATTTGACATTACTAAAAGCAATTTCCTATTTTTTTTTTTCTTCCTTTGGCCATAATTGTCAGTTCAGTTTGACCCAAATTAACAAGTTATTTGGTTTCCTACCATAAATGCATTCTTAGCAAATCTATATTTCAGTGTAAAATTATTGCCTAACTGAAGGTACAAGAGCAGCCTGTCTACAGTAGTAGCTGAAGTTGCTACTATAGTACATCCCATCACCACAATAGCAGCCAGCCAGCCGGGGAGGGGAGTTCAAACTAAGCAAGTGAAGCAAGTAGGATAAGCCATAAGGAGTAGAAAGGACCTGCATGGAAAATGGAGGTTAGTCTATTGATTAGAAACCCTGACCGCACAGTCAGCAGTTTTCTCATTGCTATTTAATATGATCAGAAATTAGGCTGCAGCCAGGTAAGTTAATGGGAAATCACTATCTGAAAAAGAGGTCAAGGTGAAATATTCTTTGGGAAGGTGCAGAGGGATGATAATCTTTCAGTACAGAGACATAACATCAAATTTAGTCAAGAAAGAAGGAATATACAAATCCATTACAGATCTGGGCATCTAAGACAGCTATCAAAAAACTACCATATGCCAGTCTCAATCACAGGGCTACCCACCACCCACTGAGACACACAATGAGAAAGTGGGAAAACAGGACTAACATTTAATAAAGGGCAGAAATTGAAGTGTACATCCTCATAGCTCTAGCACTGCACTCAGAAACGGCAAGAGAGAAACTCTGGAGTAATAAAAAAAGCCTTTGATAGGAGAACTGGAAGAACATATGTACCTAAATCTAAAACTCTGTTTCTGAACATCATCCAGCCATTTCAGGACACTGAAAACTTTACTTTTGTCTAGGACTAAAAAACATTTTCCCCCATTGTACTCCAAAAAACCAACCAAGCAGTCACCTTTACAAAGATAATCATCCTCTACCAGTGGCCACCCTCACCTCTTTTTCCTTTTACAGCTCTCTCATTTCCCATCTACTCAGATACAGAAAGGTGCATTGCTCCAGAGAAAACACAACACTCAAGTTTGGTGGGATGGAGAACAACGTACAAGAGAAACATGATAGAGCCTAGTCATCTTCCAGAGTCATTTCTGCCTTTTATGCAGCTCTCGAATAAAACACATGGAGGAGTGTTGGAAGCCCTATGGAGCATTGCCATATTTTACTTTTTCCAAGCGTCTACCTATCTGACTGCCTGCAAAGCAATATTAGAAAATCATGTGCTACACCAGCTAGAAAACCCTTTGCAAGAGCACTGAACTCTGTGCAGCTCCTGAGTCCCAGGACTGAGTTCCTACAAATCCCACACAGGCACGTGGCAATCAGGGCCACAGCTTTTCCAAAGATGCTTGCTTTGAGTTCCAACAGGGGTGCCCAGAGCATCCTCCCAGCAAGTGATGCCACACCGATTATTATTGGGCCTTGGGTGCCATTACATGCAGCAGTCGGACAGGGCTGTGTGAAGGCTACGCTGGCAATGAAACTGGAAAACCCTGGGCCTCTCTGATTGGAAACTCCTCTCAGAAATCTACACCCAGTGTTTTAAGATGCTGATCACAAACAAATAAAGTCTTGTAGTCAGGCACTCCAACCAGAAGTGCAATTCGGAGTATAATCTTTCCTCATAAAGGACAGAGGATTGATCAGCTGTTATGCTTTAGGCAACCAACTGATTTTTTTCTATATTATTTTTTGAAAAAAGAAAATCCAGCGTATTTAAGAATAGCAAAGTAACTAATTAAGCTGCTAATCTTGTTTTTATTCTTAGTCTTAAAAAACCCAGAAGTAGGAGAGACAAGTCTGTGCTTATGTACAGTTGCGCAGGCACATTAAGAAATTATGCAGAACAAACAATTCAGAAAACAGTCACAAAGCAAAAAAGACTATTCTTTCTAGCACTGGAATGAAGACTAATGAGCCCTCACGCGCATAAACAAGATCAAATTTGGTCCATATTGTGCAGCTGCAACATGTCCTCCATCCAAAACAAAGAGCAAGTTAGCTGGTTAACCCATACTGCTGAGCGCTTCTGACAGTCCCTAGAACATCCACAGCAGCAGCACATCTAAATAGGGTGCAGCAGCATTTGCCAAACTGTGCTGGCTTATATATTTAAGATGTCACTTTTCGAAATACTGCTTTTAGAACTGGAGTGACAGTGGTAGCTTTTAATATGGTGCCACTAATATCTTCAGAGCAGTATCAACCTCGCCCAAAGGCAGCGAAGTCTTCAGGACAAGTCTTCGTCTTTTCTAAAGGTACATCAAGATCAGTCTGTGAAGAAGCTAGTGTTTAAAAAGGGTTTAAATGAAGAGTGCCAGACCTGATGGAGCAGCAAGAAACTGTCAAAGCAAGGCATGGCTAGGTGCTCTCATGCTGGGAAGGGAAAAGAGATGGAAAGTGAAAAGGGGAAGGGAAAAGGGGACGGATGGATTTCAAAAGTAATGCTATGACATACAGGAGCCAGAAAAACATTACAACGAGAAAGGCAAGAAAATTTAAGGCCAATAGCAGTCTTGGAAGATCCAGTAACAAAGCAAGCCAAGGGATTCTGGGCTTGTGCTGATGAAGCCACTGAAAATGCCTTGAAATGCAGCTTGTGCATAGGTTGATAAAGGAAGCTCAAGAAGCTCTTATTTGTTGTTTTCCCTTTTCAGATAAGACAAGGGGAATAAGAAGGGAAAAGGAATATCTGAAAGATCACAGGACATATTTCATTCAGCATCCCCCACTCCCTCAAGAGTTTATCACCTCTCAGAGTTGCGTGTAACTTGAAGCCATTAATTGTTTCTAACTCTCAGAACTGTAACTCATCCATAACACAATAGCACACAGGTAGCTTTTTTAACAACTCCTGCTATACATAATTTCATAAATTCTAAATTATTTCCAAGAAATTATCTGAAAGGTTATATTTCACCTGTGGATTTTTAAAAATTATTTTTATTTTACAAATATGGTGAACAGCTGGGCTACAACTCGAACACCAACAAAAAAAAAAACAAAAGCCAAATCCTAAATAATAATAATCACTACAGGGAGTGACTTGCACATTCCTTCTTAGTGAAACATACTCTCCTATCCCACTCCACCACCAAGATGAAGAATTTTCTACTTTTAAACAGATAAGTCAGAATCATCATTTCTGTAGTAGCAAATACGCAAACCAGCAAACCTTTCACTTACACCTCTGGATTTGCTGCCTTTTGTTTAATAATAAAAATATACACACCAACAGTTAACAGATAACATGCAGATTGGTAAGTTACTGGTAACGGCTCAGTAGTCCTATTCAGTAAGAAAGGGATTGCGTATCTGAAAAACCTGTTGCCTTTAAAAATGAATAAGATTAGTAACACGGTAATCTTCAAGGCATGGCGTTTGCATAAAACTAAATATGGGCCCGATCAAGGCAACCCTGTATTCACACTAGCGGTCCTGCTCAAGTAACCAGCATCGCTAGCATGAGTAATATCCTTTAGTTTACATTTGAAGTTAAGGCATCTTCATTTGGTTGGTTGGTTGCACAACGGATAACTGATACACCTTTTGGTTTGTGCCTGCTGGAACACTTCTGCTAAATTCATAAGCCTCAACTGCTTTGAAAACAACTTGTAATTAAAAGAACACAGACAACCTTTCCCTCAGTAAATGTACCCCATCACTTGAGATAGATCCGGGAGTCACTTTACTGTGTAGCTTTTGTCAAAGCCTTTTTCTTTGCCCCTAAAACAATAATCCAATAAAACCAAATGAAAACAAGAAACAAGACCACTATTTCATGCTGCGATACCTGTATTTTTCCACTTCCAGTAATAACTTGAATTAGAGCTTTTAAACTCATTTAGGAAATTACATCATCATAATCTGCATATTGCTTAGGACTCCTTAACTCTTAGCTACTAAAACACTGCGAAAGAGCTGACACTGTATTAGAACAGAAGCAAAACGAGCCAAACAAAATGCATCCCCTACCCTCTTACTCACAAGCGTTTGTGTACGCCCTTACCTGCTGGGTAACGTTCGATAACTGGCCAGTTGTCCACCTGTAACGTGGCATTGCCACCACTTCTTGTGAAACGTACTACATGGTATTTTCCATCATTAATGATTGCGTTGATCTCTTCAATAGAGATGTCATCAGTTCCAACATTAAATTTAACTCCAATTTTTCCTTGGTGCTGCATATTTAAAAAAAAAAAAGAAGAGAAGAAGAAAGAAGAAAAAGAACTAATTAAGGGTTGTTTGAGCAAGAAAGAGAGACAGTGTGTCATACAGGGAAAGATTTCTAACAACATTTCCCCTCTTCAGATGTAACTTCTGAAGGCTTGCATGTGGCAGTGACAAGCCTCCTGACAGCTCAGTACGTCCAGGATGTCCTTTGATGGATAATTGATATTCCAAATGAGTTATTTCACCAAGTTGAGTTCACTCCTTTTCCAAGAGATTCAGGCCAAGATGAGGAGGGGTGAAGGAGGAGGAAAGCTCAAGTTTTCTTTCTTTGTCTCCCTCCCACACCTCCATGAGGATTAAATACCCTTTTTCATTTTAGGCCTTGCAGTGTCACTTAGAAGAGGCACAAGGATTTTCTGCCTATAAAAGCCAAGACCTCCCCGCATCTCCTTTTTACAAATCTGTTTCACGCTCAGAGTATTCACAAATTGTAACAATGGAGGAAACTATTTTTCCTACAATGAGGATACTTTTTGCATCACATTGTAGTAGCTCCAAAACATTAAGACAAGAACAGACTGACTACAAGGACTTCCCTGATTAGAGCTAGAGAGAAATGAAAAATGTTTGTGACAGGGACATCATCTTGTTTCCACTAAGGACAGAGTCTCTGGGGTCTTTTGGCTGGGATTTGCCTGTAAACTCCCGTGCCTGAATGTGCCCAGGGCTCAGGGGACTTCCCACACACATTCATACTCAGGACAAGACTGGAGACGTTAGGGATGATTGTGATATTGGCACATTTCCATTTTTATTGTCTTTGAATTAAAAAGCTGTTCACCCCAATGGGACATTTACATTTTAACAAAGTCTTTTAATGTCTGTTAAAAGTTTAACTTAAGGACTTTGTGATTTTTTTTTTCTCCTATAAAATCAATTCTATTCCTGAATAAGAATATTTATTAAACTGAGGGGGGAAAAAAGGAAAAGCACTGCACAGTGTGAGATTATGGGGCTTCAGCATAATAAGTGGCAATTCTGTGTGAAATTTCACATCATTGGTATTGGTACTTTTTTTTTTTAAGTTAAAATCTTACAGTTTTTACACTACCAGATGAAACACAATGAAACATTTCCGTTTGTATCTCTTGATCATTCACATGTCAATCTTTCCAGAATCAGCTTCACCTCTCCCACATAGCTTGTCTGCTCCCTCTTACCTTGGTGCAACTCCCTGTAGCTTACTATCCTGCAGCTCCTTGTATCTGGAAGTCTAAGAACTTAGGAGCTTTTCCACTTTATTTAATTCTTTTCTTAAATACAGAATTACAGAAACGTTTTGGTTGGAAGAGACCTTTATGATCATCAAGTCCAACCATCAACCCAGCACTGCCAGGCCACCTCTAAGCCACATCCCTCAGCACCACATCTATATGTCTTTTAAATACCTCCAGGGATGGGCACTCCACCACCTCCCTGGGCAGCCTGTTCCAATGCCTCACAACCCCCTCTGTAAAGAAATTTTTCCTGATATCTAGCCTTAATTTCCCCTGGTGCAACTTGAGGCCATTCCCTCTCATCCTGTCATTCTTAACATGGGAGAAGAGACCGACCCCCACCTCCCCACAACCTCCTTTCAGGAAATAACTTTTTCCTAATGTCCAACCTAAACCTCCCTGGGCGCAACTTGAGGCTGTTTGCTCTTGTCCTGTTGCTTGTTACTGGGGGGAACAGACTGACCCCCACCTCACTACAACCTGGTAGTTGTAGAGAGTGATAAGGTCTCCCCTCAGCCTCCTCTTCTCCAGGCTAAATAACTCCAGTTCCTGCAGATGCTCCTCACAGGACTTGTGCTCTAGACCCTTCACCAGCTTCATTGCCCTTCTTTGGACACTTTCCAGAACCTCAATGTTCTTCTTAAAGTGAGGGGCCCAAAACTGATCAAAATATTCAAGGTGTGGCCTCACCAGTGCCGAATACAGGGGAACAATCACTTCCCTGCTCCTGCTGGCCACACTGTTGCTGATACAAGCCAGGATGTTGTTGGGCTTCTTGGCCACCTAGGCACGTATTCAGCTGGCTGTCGACCAATGCCCCCAGGTCCTTTTCTGCCTAAATACCTGACATCTTTTCCAATAGTGCTTGCATAGTTCAGTTACACAGCTGAGTAGCTACCGGACACCTTTGAAGAAATACTCTCGATGTTCCGGCACCATGCTTTCACCTCTTCAGGTAAGATCTTTTTTAAAACAATGAAAAAAACCATTCCCTGCTGAGATTTGCAGATAACTCTTAAAAGTTTTTCCTATTATTAGTTCAGTTGCTTAAATAATGTTCTAAACATTCTTCTTTTTTCCTTGTGGATTGTTTTAACATTTCTCTATTGGCTGGTCCTACTTTTCCATGCCTATAAGGTATCAGTAAGGGATCTACCTCATCCAGCACATACATGCTCATCATCTTTTGTCTCGTGTGAGTTGCAGAGCAATCTCCCGCTTATCTTGGGAGAGTAACAGTAGCCCTATTTTATTTCAACTGGTTCAGCTACGGCTCAGAATAGATTTCACCCATTTTCTCCCTTGGATGCAGCCATTTATTTGCTTCACCTATTTCATTCATATGCTTCTCTCTCTATCCAGAAACGTATACAAAGAAATGTAGCATTGTCCTGCCTCTAAAGCAATCTCCTCTTTTACTAATTTATGAAGTGCAGAAAACCAGCATGTAATGATAATGGCATATGCACATTTTCACAGTACTTTCAAGAAATCAAACGCTTTGAGAATTAAAAAAAGCTCACTAATTTTACAGTGATTCATAATCACACACTTCATAACCTACACTTTACATACCCACTTTCCTATTTGCTATGTATATGTCTATACATATATTATTTTAGGTTTTAAAAATTACAAGGAAAAAGCCACCTTTGAGTGAGCAGGACAGGTGCAGGCAAAATGCAGCCGTATAAAAGGCAAACACGTCAGCCACTTTGCCAAAATCGGAGAATGGGGTGCTGCAGTGGTTAGCGAGTTACCATTTGTAAATGGCCACGTATTGGCAAGTGAAATTAATGCTTTACAGACCTGAAGGCAGACCTTTAGCCTTACTTCATACATATACTTCTTTGTGAAAAAGGTGAGTTTCCCTGACTTCCCTGTGTTTGTACCGAAGTACTGTGCACAGACACCAAGCATGCAGCTGCAATAGCAAAGAATTTCACATATTTATAGTTGATAATGCACTACAGTAGGTTTTTGGCTCTAATATATTTGTGTACCTAAGAACATGAAAAAGTCCATATTTAAAGGATACACTTTTTTCCACACTTCTTCAGCACCTGTGGATATTTATGTAACCTCCCATAAAAAAAAAAATAGAAGCAAATCTTACTTATTATTATACCCATATTTAAGTTTGACTTCTAAACATCACACTAAACATGATACAGACTACATCCTGATTGTGTACAGCCCTTTAGAACCACAGACAGACGTGACAGTACATGGGCCCAGACTGACGATGACATTACCACAAAGCTGTAAGTCACCATGTATCAGCTGGGTTTCAGTATCCCTGTAGACAGGCATTTTTTTAAAGACCTTGCATAATCATGCAGTAGTTTGAATCACTGTACTCCTCCTTCACTGCAAGATAACGTAAATCAAATTATTTTGCATTTGTCATTGGTTAAGACCACGTGCACACCCAGTTATGGGGATCAGCTGATGTACAGTAGCCTGCTGACATAACCTGATCTCAGCCCTCAGTCCTGTGATGCTCAGCCTAACAGGCCTGTGCACTGTCAGAAAGAACCGCTTCTTATTTTCCTCACTTCTTTCTGGCGCAACATGGTAGTGCAGTAAAGGAAGAGACTGATAAAACAGAAGCGTATTAAATTACTCTTTCTGCTTTGCCAGCCTCGGTTGCGTAGTGCAGTAGTAGGAATTTTCCTTTATCACTTGTTCATTCACAATAATCTTAAAAGTTGTTCTTCCTATCAGAAACAGCCTCAGACAAATGCTGAATGAGAGGTTCCCACTTCAGCAGTCTGATGATGGGCACTATCAAAATGTCTGTGTGTTACTAAGTACTGCGTAAGTCGACAGTACTGTCGAATGATGTTTCCTTTGCCGGTAACCTGAAATGACGCAGCATTTCAGGCTCACATTTCTATGAGATTATGTTTGCCCACTAGCAAGATGATCATTTCAGAGCTCCCCTGGTAAAAATCAGCTCTGTACGCAGTGCCCAGAGAAGTCCACTGTGCTGTTACAGTTCTTAGCCTGTGTTTTATTTTTCTTAATCTCATCCAGTTGATAGAGAACATAGCAATGAAATAAATTCCTTTTGCTCCTGTGCCTTTATCTGATCTAAACTGGGAAGGCCACAATAACAGAGTGGAGACGCGTAGGAGAAGGGAGTAGTATCTCCGATGTTATTTCCGAGAGAGGCCAGAAGAGAGGACACACCTTCAAGAGATGAGTGAAGCATTTCAAGAAGTATTGTAAATGTTGTTCTCTGTCTCTGGAAATTATTTTGTACTTCAAATCAGAAAGCACTATTAATACTGCTACAACCATCACACCACCACCACTCCCCGAGACAAAGCAGCACAGGGACCTCTGATTCACCTACAGACCAGCTACATGACGCTCCAAGCCCCAACCAGCAACTCTTCAGAAAGCTAAAATTTTGTTTCCGAGGTGTTCTGGCCATGTAGCTCTCCTGTTTGAGACCAGCGTGACTTTCTCTCCGCAGCATCCACACAGGCAGATAAGCTCGTTTGGTATTTGTTTGGCTTTGGCTACAGTTTAAGCTTCGCTGTCCAGCTTGTAGGAGTTCAAGTTCACAGGGTAAGGATAAATATGTTAATGGTTTTAATGCAGCTGGATAAAAGCATAAAATATACATGTTTAGCTACAATTGCTAACGTGCTCTGAAACACTAGGAGCTTTGATTGCTCAGAATAGGTGTGAGTGTACACATGTGTATATACCAATCATTTCAAAACATTTTGTCCTCAAAAGCACTGGCAGCTACTACTGCAATCTAGCAACTCTAGTAGAATATTTTCAAGCATGTTTTATGAATATTTCTATCTTGAGTTTAACAAGTTGCAGATGAAGCACCGAGAATGCTGATGAACCGGGGAACCAAGCAAGAAACGTGAAATGCAAATCAAGTCAGCGGCACACAGCGTAATTTGTTCCCTGTTGGACCCAAGTTCAGTGCTACTGGGCTGTCAACTCCAAATGCAGCAAAACCTATGTAGTACAAACTGTATATATATATATATCTCCAGAATAATGATACTTCCTATAGCATCAGCAAGGTTTTACTGCTCTCTATAGTAATAATTCTAGAATCAGTCAAGCATGAAAGTGTGCAAATTTGACACAACGGTAGTTTTAGAAGAGACCACAGACAAGGTAAGCTCATAATAATTACAACCTCTAACTACTTCCAAAGGAAAGTAACAATACTGTGAATCCCACAGGTGAACAAATAGAGAAAAAAAACCCAAACAAAAACCAAACCACCACCAAGCATGCCAGCTTGTAACTCACAGTGTCAGTCCCTGAGGCACTTTCTCATGAATATGGTAACAAAGTCTTGGAACTAACTGACAGTTGGTTTACTTTGATTTTATTGAAGAATAAGTTTCTTGAGTTTTATTATGAAGAGTGAGATCATTTTCACTCAGATGTAATCAGAAGCTAATATGCTTTAATATAGAAATGTATGCAAAATAAATAATTTCTAGTTTTCTGAATTCTGTAAGGAAGTGGATATGTAAAAAACAGTATTTTTTGTTATTGTTCCAGAAGTGATGGGAGGACCACATAATGGGCAGAAGATACATTTGAACTTGAAAATTGAGTAACTATGTATATTTTAGTCTAATAATCCATCAATATTTCTTATTACTATCTAGTATCTTCCAGACTAAAAGTTTCCTGGGAAAGACACAGAAAATATAAAATATCTGGGAAGAGTTTTTTGAATGAATACATCTTTTATATTCCAGGGAAAGAATTTAACTTTATGGATATGGATTTTAAAAATTTATACTCTCAGGTCTTATGTCATTAGCCTAACAATGATTTGTTGTTGTTGTTGTTACTGCTCTTCTCTATGAGAAGTAATAAAATATTCAACCTGATTTTTACCAACAATATCATATCTTTTTACTTTTCAGTCAACAGCAGGACAACACATCACAGGAACAGGCATTCTCTTGATGTCCCTCATCTTGGGTATTTACAGTCAGATTTTGTGTCCCTTCATGAATTCAGAAAGGTAACCACGGATTACAGCTTTCAGTATATCAGCACTTGACATACTGTAGCAAACGCAGGAAGGGATTGAAAACTCTATCCGAGCACTAGCAGGCAAAGTGATCAGTCTTCGGTAGGCACTTCAAGCAGGGAAGCAAAGATTTTCGCTGATGTCCGATAGAGTGCATCCACCTGGTACTCAGTCTTTGATAGACTGACATGTGACAAGCGTGAAACCGATTTCTCTTTCTTTTCCCAAAAGCTGGACATATGTAGCTACTGTGAGGAAGGAAAAAAAACAAAATTCAACCTAAAAAACCCCAACAAACCAAACATTTTGTTTTCCTGGTTGCCTAGTGAGGAAGTTGAGATGTGTTCCTTCTCGTCAGTTCTCACCATTTATTTGCAACTTTCCCAATAATTGCTTATTTCTTAAATCCACAGCTCTGTAGACCCTAGGTTATGAGAACACCCCCCTTTTCCTTTTAAACCAAGCTCCTAGTTCTGATAATTGTATGGAAAAGCTTAAAACCCAAAGCCTTGCAGGCTACTGCATTGCCAGGCTAATAGAAAGAACCGAAAATCATGTTAAATCCCATGATTTTAAACTAAATGCTTGATTTTTTTTTTAGCTGGAGATGTGATACTCTGTGCAAGTGACACTGATTTCATTACCCTCATATCGAATCTGAGCAACTTGCAGCAAAGTGGGCTTCCTCTCAATCCACTCTCCCAGCAATTTTGACTGCTTCTCCTTCATCACTGGTCCTGTTTCTGGAGAGATTTGTTCTCCTTTATTTGATTCTCAGCCTCCTGGTCCCCACGCAGTGGTATTGGAGGGATGAACTGACAATACTTACTTCCAAAATGCTCTATAAGACTTGAGCTACAGCTGACTAGGCTTTTTGGTCCTCCAGCACACAGCGTGCTTGCCTTCAGGAAGTTTTTTCACCACATGAAAGATATAATTACTCGGATTGAGTGGTCGCTGGAATCCAAATGTGTTCCCTGGATTCCTGTGAGACGTCCAGTCAGGTCTGTGGTACCCATCTGCAGACCCCAATTTGAAATGTGATCCTGGCAGTGAAGTCCTGCCTAACACTACACTAAGCCATTATTCATACTATTTAGAGAGGAAAAGTCTTGTCTGCGGAACCACAGTTATTACCAAGATTTCCCGCAGTACCTCTGCATGCTCACCTAAGCGCAAACCCAAGCACACCTTTCTCACCTACACCACGATTCTTCCAGACACAGTACAAGGCACTTGAAAAGCAGATCTATAATCATAGATATATAGCAACAATCTCCTTTTTTTTCTCGCCTAATTTTGGGATACTCAATCAGTTGTTTCACGGATTTTGTTAAAGAGAGATAGAGAGAGAATTTGCAACATATTTTGCTCTCATGTTTTATTTAGAAGCTATTTAAGATCATTTCATAAACCTTTAAATGATCCCAGTCTCATACCATTAAGTCATCTAGATTTTCTAAATCAATATAAAAATAATAAAAATTCATTGCTCACCAGATGCCCCTGATTGACGTATAAGAAATAGCACTGTCACTGTAACAATATTATGAATGTAAATACATACAAACTACCAGAGTGACTGCACTCTTAAATGTTGCTCCATAAAAATTAAGCAGCTTCTAGCCTTAAAGCAGTGACCCTGAAAAGAGGTAAGTGAAAAACAGGCCCAGCATCACACTAATTTACAAATGAGGTGTACATGAAAAAAAAAAAAGCTAAGTGGAATAAGTGACTCATGACTTAAAACAATTTTTTAATGTTGCAAAATGTCATGTCTGTGACCACAAAACCCAGAAAGAAGGAATCACAGAAATGTTCAATGCCCCAGCTTTTCAGGGCAGGAAACAACTACTCTTTGCAATTATGGAATAATGACTTGTATCACTTTCTGGTTTAAAATAGTTGTCCTCATAGTCTGCTTTAAGTGTTGTTACAGCAATTCAATTTATACATAAAACTCAGCAAGCAGAAAATGTAGAAATATACATAAATCTACAATTCTGACACTTCAGTTCTCAGACTGCAGTTTTCCTGTTTAGTTTTAAGCACTGTAATTCTCACTGCTATAGATCACGTAGCTGTATTATTTCAAGTTACTCTGATGATGAATTACTGAGGCGGTACAATTACCCTAACAACCAGCCCCCCAAATAGTCATGGAAGACATATGGCGGAGAGCCTGCAGCAGCAGCACAGCGCATCTTATTATCCACTCAGCATCATTATTGCAGCACACAAAATTATTTTTTTCTGAGGTAATATGCAGTAAAGAATGATTTAAGTAGTCAGCCCTTAACGTGGTGCTTTCTGTCAAAACAGCATGTTGCACAGAAATGTCCTGACCTTGCTAGTTTCTCACCAAGGATTCCCAGCAGTGGTGAGATCATACGGATGAGTTGAAGAGACTACAGGTGCTGTTATACCAAAGAAAGCCTAATTTGAAGGAAAAGAAAGTCTTCTAACTACTAGCCAAGTTAACCCACATTCTTTGACTTTGCTCTTGCACGCTATTTTCCACGTAGTCAAACACCTTTGACCCTGTGTACGCGAAATACTGTATGCCCAGCCTGAATACCCATTGGGAGCTCAGCTACTCAAAGAAGGCAAGCAAAGATCCTCCTCACACATACATCAACATGTGTTTCCAGATGAGAACAGTGAGATTTGAAAATTCGGCTTACTTTCCACTTTTTAATAGTGTTTTTATAAAGAGGTTATTAAAATTATGTCCCTGGGACTGGATACAGTCATCCAAAGGTGTAAAGATACTCCTAGAAAAAACAAACAAATTAGTTGCACCTTGATATTGGTACAATCTGAAAATTGTACTGGAAATTATAGATATTGATTTATGCACTTAGAAAGGCTTCACAGAACTATTCTCATAATTTGTGTGTCTAAAACAAATCCAAAGTCAGAGTGAGCAGGAGGTATAACTGGGACCAGAAATGAAGAATGAGCAAATTCCCAAGCAGGCTTTCATGCTAAAAGATTAATAGCCATAATATCAACACACATGCTTATGAAAACCCAAGTAATAAATTTTTGAGAATGAGTCAAAGGGCTTTTCATATTAAAAAACCCTTAGAGAATTATTAAAATCCAAAAGAGGTAATAGACTACCAGCTCCTATCGAGCTTTAATGAAAACTGAACACCTCCCTGCCATTCATGCCTTTGATAAGCTTCCCTTTAACATTAAAAACAGTCTTGGCTCTTTCAGATACTTACCACAAACAGTGGGACAAAGTACTTTTTAAACACTGCTTAAATGCAGACTTTGCATTTCTTTATTGTTCTGATTGCCTGTGTACAAACATATTTTGAGAATTGTTTCTTAGCCTTTCTTCTCCAGCTTTGGGGTCTCCAGTTGGAAACAACATGCTCCTAACTCACCTTGGCTCCTAAGTACTCATTGTTGACATGGACTTATGTGAAAGAAAACTGAACGAAAAAAACAAATAACCTAGCCCACAAAGTGATTTAAAAGCTGGGCATCTGAATAGTGAACCTTGATGAATATTTTTGCCTTCTATCTGTAAAATGAAAGAACGCTATTCTTACTTCAGAAACTTGTCTGCCTGAAATGGTCTGTATGTGCACAATAGTTAAGCAGAACAAACCAAACAAAGTAACTGGTCTATGACACAGATGTACAACTGAAGCGAATAGACCTTGCACAAGGAAACATAGCTATGCTAGCACCAGACAGCAGAGCTACAGCACGACACAGGTTGGGCTTGTCCTCCCTGCAGAAAGGCAAGACCTGGTTGTTGTCCCGTTTTCGGATCAGTCCTATCATTTCTGCTGCCAGCTTGCTTTCTCTTATCATCAAGTGTAGAGCCATGCTATGGCAAGCTATATAACATGCGTATTTTTCTCAGTAGTAGTAGTTTCCTTTATCTTACCGTTCTTCATCTGGATGATCTTTCAGAATCAAAACCAATTTGACAATTTCCCTCCTTGCTGTGCTGAGATACACAGTGCAGAGTAGACTATCATCAATGTGATGACAGAGGATCTCACTTCTTTTGATCACTTAATACTGCAGAGCGTGTAAAGATTTTTACACTGAATACATGTAGCACATGAAGTGATCAAACGGCGTTAGTTGACTGGACCGTGAAATCCAGCAGGTAGCTGGAGGGGGAAAGCAAAATCTGAGAGCTACCTCTGCATTCTCCCCTGCTACTGCTGCTAACAGCCCCAAAGTTTGAACTATGTTGCTCTAGCATCTTAAAAAACAAAACGAAAAAACCATTCTGTGGAATAAAAGTGCCACAAAGTATTGAAAGGGCTCTATGTACAGGTAGTCATTAGCGTTCGTAAACAGGAAACATTGCAAAACAGAACAAGTACCTTCAACTATACACTCTTCAAAATGCAAGAAGCTTGCAAATAAACT
The DNA here is from genome assembly GCF_000710305.1 of Buceros rhinoceros silvestris. Taxonomy (NCBI): domain Eukaryota; kingdom Metazoa; phylum Chordata; class Aves; order Bucerotiformes; family Bucerotidae; genus Buceros; species Buceros rhinoceros. Next base: position 44,352 of record NW_010387825.1, read on the forward strand.
TAATCGTATTTGGAAGAAACCTGACAGATATTTGGAAAAGGCAAACAAAATCCAAACAGAAGTTAACATTCAGCGAGGGAGCTTTGCACATAACAGAGTTCAGTACTGTCAGGCTCTGAATGCCTCTCCGCAGAGGGAACAGTCATGAACGTTGTTGTCCTCACTGGAATGATCAGCATCAGGCTTGAATGATGTCCAAATGTATTATTTGTGTTCATGAGCACAATGGTATTTTAAAAAATCCCTAACAGTATATAAATTCTTGCTTTACAACATGTGGCACAACAGTCATTAACAGGCAAAATTGCAAAATACATCATTATCTTCAAATTGCACAGCGGAATAGAACAATGTCATCCTTTTGGACACAAATTCTTCACTGCTTATGTGCTTTACAATAGACTTGTACTACTGTCGGAAATTACTACTTAACAAATGGGGTCTCTTAGGGAACCAACCATCAGCTTCTTAGGGTCAGCTTCTCAGGGCATTATTCCAGCCTCTCTGATAATGTACTCCTAGTCTCTGCCCTTAGTGCATCTGCTTTCTTCTCTTCTCTCTCTCTTTTTTTTTTTTTTTTTTTAAATATACCTGGGAGATATTTACCTCTGAAAGTTAAGAGTCTGAAGTAGCTCCACTGAAGTCAAGGCCACTTCAGAAACAGTAACATGGTAAAACCAGGGCATCTCTCATTAGCTAGTTGTCACTTTTTCAGAGCTTCTGACCCTTATTACCACTGTTCTCATGTATTTCAGTGTGGAAGAGATGTGATGGTAAAATAATTGACAGCTGATGCAAATGATGTGCTTTCACCATTTTATTAAAATCCTGGCTTTGCTAAGATCAAGTTTTTCCTAGAAAAACTTAGTAGAAACCAGACATATAGCCGTTTTCATTTTCATACTTCTATATCTTTAATGTCAGTGAGGTACTATTTGAAAATAAAAAAAAAAAAAAAGGAGGGGGCAGGATTTCACACACTAGATGACCCCCTCTATAAATAACTATTCTACAGCTACATTCCCTCCCTGTAGCTTAGCCACTCCAAAATGCAACCTAGCAGGCTAGCGTATCTATGACTTGGTCAGATAAGCCTTCGCAAACACATCGAGGTGGCAGGGAAGAGAATGGACGCATCTCTACAAGGGAAGGAAAACAAACAAACAAAAAAAAAAAGCACAGAGTGACTGGGAAGGGGATTCATGGAGCTATTGGATCGAGTCCCACTCCTAAGAGTCCCTAAAAACATAGCAGAGGAAAAACTCTGCATCTTAAATAGCCTTCTGGGTAGCTTGAGTTTGAAATGCCTGGTGCTCTGCAGCAGATAACCCAACGTCTTGCTGACTTTGCTAGCATCACAGAGGTGAGGTCTCCACGCGGGTGAACTAACCACTCTTGAGCAATTTATTCAAGAGCGTTAGACTCAAAATGGCTTTAGCGTAGCATCAGGCAAGGTAGATGGGTGAGCATCTGTGTGCGGCTCTGCACACACACAGCCTTTCAGACACCCTTCTGTGCTAACTGTGATGACTTTAGAGCTATAAAAAGGAAACACTATTTCTTTTTCTTATTTTTCCAAATTGTTCTTTGCCCACAAATAGTCTCATTAAGCAGTAATATCATTACAGAACATCATGCACAATTTTTTTCATCTGAGGTAAAGCTAGCTTTTTGCTACTTCTGCTTTCCTGTGCAATTGCTAACAGAGTTCTTGGCTGGTTCACCATTGCAAAGGGCATTTGTGATTGACGGATCTTCCCATAAGCATTCTGCATTTCCTCTTTCAGCTCCGCATGTCATGTGGACTGCTCAGGCAGAGCATCATGCAAGTACTGTGTCCGTTCTGCTGTGCAGAAACGCGCAAACTCCACCACACAGAATGTACCACAAAAAAGGATTCCACTGGAACTGCTCTTGCAATAAGCTCCGCTTCTTATGTTACAGGAGGACTTACTTTACCTTCTAGATAATTATAATTATATTCTGTGCTGCATCCCACACTCAGAACCTAAACTTGAAGTAGAGAGATGGGTACCGACAATCAAAACCTTTTCTACCTTCTCCCACCAATATAAACTCATCACGATCCATAGAGGTATGCAGATGCCTGTGTGTGTACGCTTATACATATATGAACGATGAGGTGAGACAGAACATCCTACTGCACACACTCCATATAGAGAGATCAGAATAGAAAACAATAAATATTTGCCATTATTGCTTAGCGAAAGGTATTCAGGTACTAAGCTGGTGAGCAGAGTACTACAGTAAACTGGATTCTCTGGGAATGGTAAAATTTAATTATAATATTTGTAACCATCTCAAAGCAGAGATGAGTGACGTACTTTTTTTTCCTTATAAGCAACAAATTACAGAAGGGTGAGGTTTGCGGAAGATGTACGTTCTTGAGCTTTGCGGTTTTGTTCTTTGATTAATTTAAGTAATGCTGTTCTAATTTACAACGTCTTCAGTGTATCAGTTTCAGTGCTGACGGATGTTTGCCTCCTGCAGAATACTATCAATTAAGAGTCTTATTCTAACCATAAAAATAACATAGTGCTCTGTTTATTGTTAACAGAGAGACTAAACTATAATAAGGATTCCTGATTAATTACTTATCAAGGAGAACTGACCTTAATTAGGATCAACTTCTATAGCAGACAGATCAATTTATTCTTTAATTTCTCTGTGTGAACACTTTCTCTTTACTAAACAATTGATTCACAGCTCGATTCAAACTCTTCAACTGTATTTTTATTTTTTAAAGGAAAAATAAATAAAAAATGGTGTCTTTTGAAACCAGTGTATCTGTTCAGAGTAAGACCCAACTGTCTTAGTAACTACAATTAATGTTTCCTGTTTTTTATTCCTGTTGAAACAGGAAT